>NC_079477.1:34120153-34431063 GCF_026230105.1 Diorhabda sublineata
TTTTATGATATAAAAAAAACTTTCACATCCAAAGAAGTGTGAATCGTTGAAATATATTCGGCAAGTACACATTAAAATAAAGCCAAATAACTTTTTATTAGAAAATCATATTCACTGCAGTGGACAATTGGAAATAGAAAATTCCTCAACCATAGAAATATATGTTGTTCCTGTATTGATATCATAGATACTGGTAGTGAATGGTATGTAGAGTGTACAGCTATTGCACTGGGACGTCAAGGTCTATTGTGTCTCATCTAATGATTCGAAGACCTCTCATTCCAAGTTCACATCCTAGCTTCTACAAATTTTTTGTTCAAATCATTGTCTGCGTTGACTATTCTGTGAAAATATCTGCACTTGACAATTTAAGCTACACTTAGTTTCATTCGGTGTTCTCTAAGGAGCGATGTCTTCTAAGAAAGTTAGAGAAGGCGTAGCATAATTTTGCCTACTCACAACTTCAAAGTTACAAGATAATTTTTTGGTATGGTTTAGAGTCTAGAGTAATTCTTTCTCAGATACTTGGGGTGTACTTTTATATGTTACAGAAAGGCTCCTGTCTATTAAATAGCTTTTGCTTTCCTTTCTCTGCAGGTAGATTGGTTTTTCTTGACTCATTATACTTGCCTAAGTCTGCCAGATTACCTTGAGATGTAGGTCAATACTTCCATTACAGCTCGACAGTGGAAATATATGTTTACTACGTCAGACTTCTTTTCTCTAAATAATGTTGAAACTATTTTTACGCTCATCCAGCGTAGAATTTTTGGTAAGTTTCTGAACGTCATCGGAGACTTTATTGCTTTACTGGCCACAATGTTAATAAGCTTATTCCAGGTTGCCCTAGCATTTCCAAATATATGACTTCAAATTTCCTTATTATTAGAACTACAGAGAGAGGGTGAGTCCAAAGTAATGTGTTTTTCGTTAGGTTCATTTTTAGTTTCCCTGCGAAGCACTATTATCGTCCATTCTAGAAATTATGTCATCAGCATACCTTTTACACTCAAAGCCAAGAGCCGAAATTTATACAATTTAATTGAAAAAATCAGTTATTTTTCTTTGAGATTTTGATTTAAAAGATTGAAGATCTATGATATTATCGATGCAATGTAGAGATGAAAAAATATTATCACCAATTTATTCTGATCTGTCTAAATACGTTCTCAATGTATCAAGGGCACGTTTCGCATCATGACTTGTCACAGAGTGTAGTGTGTAATTCGTCTCGTCATTAGAATCTTCCTCGTCTTCATTTCGTACACTTGTAATAATGTCAGAATCAGTATAGAGTCCGTACGCAGAAATACCATGATCAAAATTAAGAAACTCATCGAAAGTTACATATTGTTGAATATTAACCATTGCTGCTGGATATTCGAACTACAATCGGTTTCAAACTCTAATTCTAAAGAGGTGACATCTGCAAAACATGCTTTTTTGAAGCAATTGGCGATAGTATTTTGACTAACATTCTTCCATGCTTGATCTATGAACCTAGCTGCATGTAGAAGTGTAATACTTGACTTTTGTTTTTCTTCGATGTCATAAATGATTTTTTTCGCAACCTCCTTTCGGTAAAGGCACTTGAAATTTCTAATGATTCCTTGATCAAGGGGTTGAAGTCTTGTTGATGTTTTATATCAGTTCAATATTGAAAAATTGTTTTTTCTCATTAAAATCATTGCTGCAGGTCTTAGTTATTGTTTTTCAATGAACACGGGTAGGAAAACTCGTGACCATCACGAGCATAATTCGTGTGTGCACCTCCTTGGTAAAACCAAATATTATCATCTGGTAAGTTATGATTTTTTGTGCTTGGTAACATATTGACAAAGACTCGTTCAACTTTTCTTCGTAGGAATTGCAGATAACGTTGCCCTAGGATATTTTCTTGAATAAATGAGGCTATTAGTTGTGTCATCAATTATTCCAGTCAAAACATTGCTTTCTGATAATGGTGAGTATGATCTTCGGTCAACCAGTGGGTGTTTACCTTATTCGAGTGCAATTTTGATAATTGACAGAACCATTTAGACGAAAACTAGCTTCATTAGAAAACAATTTGTTCAATCAAACATGGCTTGCGGAAAAATAAGCTCTACAAAATAATTTAATACTGCAAACGGTAATTCGGTTCATCATCAATTCTTGATGTAACTGAATTGTGTACGGGTACTTCCCATTCCATAGAATACGTAATACTAACCGCTAGTATATAGTGTCTGCTGTAGTTTGTCTTGAAGTACTATGAAGATCATCTTTGACCCATTAAACACTAAAAACTCTCACGTTTTCTGATCTAGGTATTAGGTTATCCAGCTTTGCTCTGAACAAATCGCATAGTTGTTGCAGAATTCTCGTTTTTCCTTAAAATCCTATGAAATTTCTATGCATTTGTTTCCATTTAAAGTAGCCACAATTTGCTTCACAAATTTTTGCTCACTAAAAGTAAATGAATTTGGCGTCACACTGTATAAGGATTGCCAATTCCAGAAAATAGTTTTCTAAAAGTTATAGTTTGAAATGCACCTTGAAAAATTGTAGGGCTTCATTCAAATCACTTCTACACTTTTATCATATATTTTTCCAATGAACGCAAATTTCTATATTTGATAAATGAAAAATATAAATTGAGGCTAGTTTACTATGAATTTTGATAAATACTGGTCATTACATTGGAGTTATATTGTGATATTGTGTCGACCTGTATAACAATATGTTTTTTAATATTCTTTCAACGTATGTGTGAAAAATTCATCGCAACCTTAATAAAATGAGACTGAATCCGATGACGCGGAAAGAAAGATAAAAAAGGAAACGAAATTCTCGCCACATATGGAATCCGTTGTATGACATTTAAGTTTGACGTCCCTTCAGGGAGCTGTTTACTACACCAATCTCGCCCAGGACTGTTGTGCGCTGCTCGAGGCTCAACGAAAAACAAATTTAAGGGTAAATAAATTGAAAAGTGACGTCTTTTATGGAGCAATGGGTTTCGATCTCCAAGACCGAGTCAAATTTACTTTATTAACTTGGATATGAGGAGCTGGATATTACGCTTTGGGATATTTTCGGGATCGGAGATGGTATTGTGTTTCATGTTGACTGAGTTACGGAGCTTACGAAAATTGAATTAGTTTTAGATACTGGTGTCGTATTTGTACTGTACTAGGGGTTTGCTCCTGGTTTTAATAATAATTTGCTAACTTATACACCAGTTTAATTAATATAGAACAGTAGATATATATAGTACAGGTTGGTAACTACCGATCTAGGAAACTGAATGTGTATACCTTTTGAATAAAAAAATACAAATTTGGCTAATAAGAGTATTCTAGAATATTTTATATTTTCAAGCTCTCAGTTTTGTGATGACGTAATCTATCGCCTAATAGAATATAAAGTAATTAAAGTTTATATAATATATCAACTTGGGACGTCAATTTCCTCATTTTACGATTTTACAGATTACCTGTTATCTATTCCTAAACCAAACATATTTCTATTCCTAAATGGATGATACTGGACAAAGCCAAAAGGCTATTGTATGATTGAATTTATCAGCTACAGGTGCAGTTGCCCAGCTACGGGGCTTTGAAATTGCAATATATCTAAGGGTTTATGGAGTAAGTGCTTTGGACTTTCAGATTGTTTCTAAATTATAGACACATCAGCGAGAATTCTCTGGGTTATATGTGAGAGGGAAAGAAAAATGTTTAATTGTCAAAAAATTGGTAAAATTTGTAGACAAAAACTAAAAAAAACATAAAAATAACTGAATAAATATGCGAATCAAATAAAATTTCAGTATATAGAAGAAAACCACAACGTATAACTATATTATGGGTGTTAGGTAATAATTAGTATAAAAGTACATAGTAAAATTAAACCAATATGCAGCATGCCCGGAATTAGATATTATTATTAGAATAGAAGTCGTTTACAGAGTAGAGACACTTTCCAGTAAATATGCCCTCAAATTACTGCGAAATGCAGAAAAAGATTTTATCGATTTGGTTTCAATTGGCAAGTGATTGTGCATTTTTTTGCATTGTAAAATATTGAGCCCTTCACTAATTCTGAATGTAGAGTAGGTAGGTAGAGCCGTGCAGCGATCTTTTTGAAATTAGAGATGTCCACTACAATGTTATGTTAATAAAAAAGACTACAGTGTATTATTATCTTATATGAAACTTTAGCTTCGAAAAGCTGGGACCTAGAAGATTAGAATTGCAATGATTTAAGGGTTATTAGGCACTAGATTTGGTCCTATGTAGTGCCGTGAGATCAGATTAGAATTTAAGCAGTGCCTTGCTAGAGACGAGTGTAGATTCATAAAGTTACTAATCTTCAAAAGATTTCCACATAAAAATGTCATGCATAATCACTGTAAATTGCCAAAACCTGTCTCGCAATAAAGTTCGGGAAAAATTTGTAAGACCAGATAAACATCGGATAGTGCTTACCTTCCTTGATGCAAGTTTTTACATTGAAGTTCTCTATCTATTCAGACCGGGTCACCTTTTTTTGAAACACTCATATAGTGGGAACATAATGAAAAAATTATGAAGGGTTTGCTTTTGAAATTTCTCTTATATCTTCCAACACAAATTTTGTTAAAAACGCGATATAACATCTATTAATTGTTGGTTCTACAATTAGTATCCAATTTAAACTGATGATAACAATGAGGAATTTCTATACAAGGTATTCCAAAAAAAAGATGATCCTGTCTCCAGGATACTAAGATAGACAAAAAACTGAGAAATATTTGGGATAAAAATGTATTAAAATTTTATACGAATATGTTTTGTAAGCTGATACGTCCAATGAATCTGTTTTTATTTATTTATTATTTGTTATTATTATTATATTATATTATTATTATTAATCAGTAAGCATTATGTGTATAATGTGTCGCGTAAGTAAGACCCCATCGATAAAACGGATACGTTTAAAAAAAATGGGACTTGTTACACAAAAATCCAGTCTAATTAGAATGGGATCTTGTTAAATAAGTATGAGCACTGAGCTATTGAAAACCTTAATATGGAACAAACAATAATTTGATGATCATGTATTGCAGTTCTGGGACTCAAACTGTTGTTACTTGATAGTTAGGACGTTGAGTAAATACTAATTACATTTATGAAACCTTATTATTCCTTAAATTGGATGTTCTAAAATTTTGAATACACTGATATATTATTAACCTTAAACGAGTGTTTAGGAAACTCTAGTGCAGCTGTTACGCGTTATGCAGAAAAGTTTCCTCGAAGAAAAGTAAAAATATATTTAGAGCTATTGAACTCGTCGAGAAACTGAGGCCTAAAAAAATGAATTTTGTGAGACCAAGAACAAGAACCATTAATAAGGAAAATATGATTTAAAACCTAGTTGATCAAAGTCCAACAGTTACGTAAAAAATGTGGCAAGGCAAGACAAATTCTTCTTCTTCAAGTCCTTGAATGATAGTTGAAGAGCAACAGCTACATCCTTATCATTACAGACAATTCGAAGAGCTCTTGCCAGACGATATACCGGTTAGAGTGGATTTTGTCAAACATTACAAGAAAGGACAGCCCTCAATCCAAATTTTTTAAAATGTTTTCTATTTACGGATGAGCCACTTTTGACAAGGTATGTTCAACTCCCATAATCAACAGTATTGGTGTGATGAGAATCCACATGTCAAAAGGATATCACATTACCAGCACTGATTTAAAGTTAATGTTTGGGCAGTAGCTTTAGATAACAATTTGAACACATTTTATCTGGAAATATTAAATGGCGATATGTTCCTGGATTTTTTAAGTGATCGCTTGATTGAGATATTAGAAGATTTAACGCTAAACGAGCGAGGATTTCTATTTTTTATGAACGATGGAGCTCCAACGCACTTTGATCGAATGGATTGGTAAAGGTATAGAAGCTCCGATTCATTGGCCTCATCGGTCATGCGATTTTAATCAATTGGATTACACAGTTTGATCGTATCTCAAAGAAAAAGTTTATGCTACAGAGGTTCAATTCACTTCAATTCAATTTCACTTTAATGACCTCTTATCTGACTCTCAACCATTTAGGAGATTGTTGGATTCTTTAGAAAAGTAGATAGACTTGTGTATTCGTGAAAACGGAAGAAATTTTGAACACCTACTTGAATTCTTTTTTATGTTATTAACCTTTTTTTTAAATTTTCATCCTGTGATTTTCTATTCCGAAAACGGTACACAGTATCGAGTTTTATCAAGAGTATCTTTTTGGTATAAAATCAAATGATATTTGAATTCATTTGGAATTTTGCTTAATCAACTAGCACCCTATATGAAAGTCGGACATAAAAACAAATTCATGGGATATATCAGCTTCCAAGACAGATTCGTATAAAATTCAGTTTTTTCAGTTCTCTATCTACACTAGAGATGGGATCACTTTATTTTGAAACGCCCTGTATACTGTATACGATATTAATATAGTTATTTCTGTTATTTCTTCGAATATTACCGTTTGTTTTATCCATTAGAAATATTCTAATAATACTGTGACATTTCAGCAACGTTTGCTCGACTTTTCAACAATATTATATAAATCTAATACTAATGTTTCTGACATTCAAAAATTTCATCAAATCAGTAATGCTACTGACATCGACTCACATTACAAATAGTTCCTTCCCCTTTTTAAATCGAAAAAGGAAGTAACGCGCGATTTACAAATGCTAAAAAAAGACACAGGAACAGGGTGAAGGGTATGGAAGTCCTAACGTATTCTTCTTGAAAGGTTATGCCGAGAAGAGCAGCAAAAGGGTTAAAACAAAACAAAAGAGCTTTTAAGCCGAGATTAGAAGGAAAAGGATTAACACTGGAAAAGGATAGCCGTATTGTTGCGAAGTATTAAGAATACGGAAGAATAAGGACAATATGCCGTTACAGTGGTGGAGAGTTTTTATTTATTTCAAAAATAAGCTGGAGAAAAATTTCGAGTTCTATAGTTTATCTATAGACCATCCAATCCAACAAGGATCCTAATTAAGTGAAAAAATTAACGTAACACCTGCTGAAAGCCACTAGAATCTACTTACAGTATTCTGCCAAGTATAGACGTTGGAATGCGGCATCGGGTTCATCGTTTCTTCGATACCTGGAAAGCCAAATACTGGAAGAAATTTGAATTTCAAACATACTTATGAGAAAATGTAGTTTCATGAAATTGCTGCAGTCCACTCTGGTGATATAACCAACGAAATAAACAGAAATGGACTCTCTCAAATTCTCTTCCATTTTTTCTATCAGTTGTGGACGAAAAAAGTCCGCGAATTGAAGCGGAGTGAAACTAGGATTCTTCAGTCTTTTTCTTTCAACGGATTATATTATATATCTCCTATTGATTGGAAAGTGATTTTCAAAAGTAGTCATTTATTTTTGGTAAAAGAGAAGTCTTTAAAGTATATCAAAGTGAAACAATGATTATTTAATTGGTGTTGTTTCTCCAAAATGTTTCATTTGAAAATTGATAATCAGAAATATAATATACAATTCAATAAACTACCTTATACTTTTAATGTGTTTTATTTGTATCTTTTATCGACTGAAAGCTATTACTTAGTACAGTATTTCCAGTAAAGAAAAGACGATAAATCGAATTACAGCAATATATCATATAGAGAAATTCGAGTTAGATGGGAATGTGATATATGATTCGCGAAACACAATTATCCACGAACATTGTTGGGCAACCTTAACCTCTAAGAGACTAATTTCCCCTCAAACACCAAGCAGGAAGCCAAGAGAGTTCGTGAAATTTGTAAATAGTTCCAAAAGCCCACGGGAAAAATCTGCAAAAATCCAGCATAGCCAAAGGCCAGAATACTCGAAAGATGTAGCAGATATTACATGAAATGTCAGGATCACGTGGTTAAAAGATATATAACGCACAACAAATTTAGAAACTGCGTATAGAGTTCTCTAGTTAAAAAGTGAAACTATCGAGAGAACCTGTTAAGATTATATACGTAACCAAAAGGTCTTTAATTAAATCTAATTCACCGAAAAGATTGAATAGAAACAGAAAACCTGCAGAAGCAGAATCTTACAAACAGCTGCCACGCATTTAAGGTATAAACCTTAAACTGTATACGGGTAATTAGTGCACCCAATGATTAGGCTACATACAGCGTACTATATACGGAGGTCATCGCGACTTTTAAGCATTAGAAAAGTACACAGTTGATTAAAGAACAGGTACCTAAGCATTTCGCTTGAATCACTTTAGACCAGACGAAGAAGGAGAACGACCTCACGCCAAAAAGATCCTAAACAGCTTCATTAACAATTGGACCAGTATTGGACCAGTAGTGATCTCTGAGAAAATGAATAATCTGACAAGGGGTCTTGTGGAGCGACTCTATGGACTGCTTTTTTTTGGATCTCTGGTTGAATTTTTGATCCATTTGAAATGAAGACAGAGATAAACAGAGGTTTTCGATGAAAATCACCGTAGACACACATAATTAGATGGCATATATATATATAACTGCGCCCCTGGAACCGACTCGCGAGTGTTATCGCCTTAAACAGGGTGAAAATTCACCCCTTTCGTCGCTGTAGAGACAGCAAACGCGATACTATGTGACAAATTGTACATTATTGAAATGACGGTGAATACCGGGGATTCGAACTGGGACCAAAACTTAAAGAAAGAGGTGTAAAATGGAGTATTTAGTAGAATAAAAGGGGTTAGGAATTTCACTAACTACGAGAAATCTATTTGCATAAGGGTGGTTGTTAAAATGATTATTTGGCTTTAAAACCTTCGCTATGTCTTTGCGGAACGCGAAATCTTAGTAGACTTAAGCCAGAATATAATCGAACAAATACAAGGTATACTCGAAATGTTAATATAATAATTACTTTGATTAAAACCTTTTAATTTTTTCGCAAAAGTCTAGGTATTCGTTGCGGTTAGATTTTCAAATTTCCCATTACTTCCCTAATAATGATTTCTGGTGGAAATATGTAGGTGAAATTCATCATATCAGGTCGTGGAAGTGTTTCTATATATGTGAAATCTACTCAAAAAACTTTTCTACCTTATTAATGTACACAAAGTATTACGATGATTATAGTAAAGACAAGACAAGACAAGAGTCTTAAAGATAAAGAACACCTACAAAAAGACCAATTAATAAATTCTTGAAGTGAGTACCGTCTAAAAGTAAGAGCAGCGAAAGTAAATAACTAAAAACAGGCGAAATTAAATTCGGAAAAAAGTTTATTACAGTGACACCGACATATTATAGAAAAAATCAAGACTAGAGATTTAAGTGATCAATTCAAGACAACTATTGAACATAGAATACAGGAAAGTATAGTTGTAGAATGTGAAGCAGATACTGTTACAAACGATAAATTCACGAGATCAGACCACCGTTACAAAAAAGAAATAAACAAGATTTTCCAGATCCAACCAGATGGCTTATGTCTCCAATAGATTTGTCTAAAATTGTTTCTCGGATGCTTTTACAATATAATAACTGTACCATCTTCGAAGTGTAAGTTACCATTTCTCTAGTCAGTAAAGATGAAATGTTAGCTTTGATTAAATTTTGAATATGTTTTGCTGTTGTGAAAAATAATGATCCGTCGTCACTATTTCTCTTTGATAAATAAATTTTGTAATTACATATAAAGCAATAACGAGAAGAGATCGCATCAAGTTTTTAAAAGTGTGCTTGAGGTTTGATGAAACACGTACCGGAGATAAAATAGAAATGACTGACCCTTATTTTTACCAGCAATTCATGGGATGTTCTTATGAATGGTATATGACAATAGACGTGCAGTTGCTGGGCACTTTCCGCCTATATTTTCCCCATAAGCCAGCAAAGTTTAGTATAAAAATCGTCATTGTTTGAAATACAGTTTTCAACTACATGATTAATCCAGCTCCATGTTACGGAAATTGATAAGGAATGGACGTTTCGAAATTTTACAGTGGATAATTAACTCACGTCTGTTTGGTTGAGGATCTACTGAAAATCCAATTTAAAACAGCTATACTGGGAACTATTCGTAAAAACAACAACTAGAAGCAATAGAAATGTATTATTGTCTTCTAATATGCATGAAGGTGAAAGGGTTTTTAGGCATTTTGGAAAACTGAAAGTTATGGAAACAATAAGACAAAAGGAGCAGTAGCTACCTCCAAGTAAACCTAAGTAAACAAAGAAGATGCCACTTCTATGTATTTATGGCAAGTTAAATGCTGCATGCTACTCATTCATATTCTATAATTATTATAAAGTGGAAAAAATGCAAAAATCGTCGAGGGAAAAGAATACTTTTTCTCACTTTAGGAAGCTGTCCATCGAGTAATGGATAAAGTTTGGAACGATCGATCCGAGACTACATTGAATCTATATTAGGGGAATCTGAAAAAAAACGCAACTCCAGTATCTAAGAAGTCGTCCAAAATAATTTGTAACACTTGTCCCAAACAAAAAAAATGATCAATAGCCTGTGCAATCGTTAAGGAAACTATTCTGTATGGATCTCTGCGTCAAAATATCTAAAACCTGTTAACATAGACTCAAATAAATATTGTACTCACCTTAAAATCAACTTCTATAAAGGATATTTTCAAATATTTGTTTCATGAATCGGAATTGATATTTTAGAATTTTTTCTAGCCGCGCGTATTTTTTGAATGTATCAAAGATGATTGGAATTTATAGAGAAATTCAAAAATGGGTATTATTAACACAACTATCAATTCATATTAAAAACAGGTATTTTATTTCTGTTACTTCAAATAATTAATTAGGTTATCTTATGTATACTGGCAGACTAGATCCAGCTACATATGTTAAGTGAAATAAATGGTATAGTGTGGTTTGGAAGAATTATATATAAAACAAGTGGGAAACATTTTTGACAATTTTTCATCCATAAGTGTTTTTCTCAAAGATTAATTCTTTATTGTAAATTTATTAAACTGAGATTTTTTTATGCATTAGGTTGATTTTTGAATCATTATTTTCTTTTGAAGTGCTTGATGATGTATCGCGTTTGCGTATTTATTGGTTCCGCATTATGTGTGCCATCCTTTGTTTGATTTGAGAATAAATCGCTAAAACAAAATATCTTGAGTAGAGACAGAGAGAGGTGGGTAGAAATGCATTATTCTCCATAGTTTGGCAGGTTCACCAGGTTAAAAGGAATCTCAAGACAACCTATAAAGCCAACGAATGAATAGGGATGCTGGTTGCACCTCAAGGACAATAAAGGAATCAACAAGAAAGGTAATGTAGTAACGTAGTTATTAGAAATGTATTGAATAGCCGCTGCTGTTAGCAGAAGCAAAGATAACGCGGTTTCCTCTAGTTGGTTTTCCTGGTGGTTCGAGGAAAGGATGATATTTAAGACAAGAATGTTTCCTGATTCAATAGTA
Organism: Diorhabda sublineata; assembly: GCF_026230105.1. Taxonomy (NCBI): domain Eukaryota; kingdom Metazoa; phylum Arthropoda; class Insecta; order Coleoptera; family Chrysomelidae; genus Diorhabda; species Diorhabda sublineata. The sequence continues at coordinate 34,131,611 of NC_079477.1, forward strand.
CAGTTACGTAGCGACTTAATTGCGGATCTCGTGGTCTAAAGTCTGAGAGATGAATAATAAAAGAAGATGGTTTGTGTTTTCTCATACCAATTGTCTTAGTTTTGTTCGTAGGAAGCAAACGGTGGTTCATCTTACACTTGAATGAAGGAAGTTTTATTTAACAAGTATAATAAAGCGACGAATACTTTGATTTACCTATAAGAGAATATCGTTAAACAAATTATGCTGGGTATACTATCTACCAGCATTACATCAACTCTCAAACAAAACTGTGATAGAAATAAAAACTCGCGTTAATCAGAGTTGGTGTCAGTATAGTTGCTGGAGTAACCAACATAGATATTAAATATTTTCTATTTGTTTAAAAAGTTTGAATCTCTTCAGCATTTATCGTCAGTAATAACAAGCTGGATATTTGGAAAATATTGTTCAATGATGCCAGTGCTGTTCCGATTTTCGACATTAATTAATGCAATAAAGTTCGAATGAATCGAACATAATACACAAAAGATATCAACGACAAGAGAGACGTCGAAATTCAATAAATAAAGCATTTTTCAGTGCGGTATTAGAGTATTTCTCTATATAACATATGAAATTTAGCTCTTTCATTGTTGATTAATTTTGTGTTTTGGTTGATAGATTTCTATTGCATTGTTCATTCTATAATGTTAATAATAGAATTGGTGAATATGTGCGAGTATTTTTATGAATAAAAATGGATTTTGAAATCGAAAAACTATTGCCTACTATTTGACTTCAATTGTTATGTTCGAGTTGTCAGTAATTACACATTCCTCTTCTTACCAATGTAAGAATAAAAAGTAGGGACGAATTCACAGTAGCAAGTTCAAAGGGGAGCTCTCCCAGTGGGTTTTCTCGACTTTGAAAATTTTAATACTCAAATAAACATGACAGCAAATGAGTTGAGATAATAACATTAGAATGAGCTTGAATTTTTCAAGCATACATGTTTTAAAATATTTTTAATTGATTGGAATGAAACTCCATCCAACTGACTTCATGAAAAGTGATCATATGTATTTATTAACAATTTAAATGTGTGAATTTATTTGAATATTTACCAGGTTATTCGGAAACGTCAGGAAGACGTACATTCTACTATACTACGAGTTCACACCTCATCTAAAATAAATCTAATTCTGTGTATTTTGAATAATTTCTATCAAGATCAAACGAAGTTTTGTCATCTCAGTTTTTTAGGTATAATGAATAATTATATAGTCGTTTTTATTGTCCTACTTATGTTAATAATGAACAATTTGAATATATAATTGAAATATTTTGAATGCTTCTTTTTGGGATAACCACTAATTACGGTAATGTACCTACATCCCGATAACATGGACTCAATAACCAATACACTAAGTCTATTTTACTAGTTCGTCTACATGCACGTGCAAACAAGATCTTTTACTATAATAAAAACCTTGTGGTAATGATTTTGAGTTGTAGAAATCAACTTTGAAATTACCGTCTATTACCCTACCCTATCTATTCTAAAATAAGAACAATTTGACTGCGACAAAATTAAATGTAATTGTTGATTTGTTACAGCAGTTATACTCGTTGATCCACTTTCTGATTGAAAGAAGGGGTTGTAAAATAGGTTTTAATAGCATGGAGTTTTCAACATAACATCGAGATTGCAATTGAAATCATGTTTCATTTTCGGTCAAAGCGCGCAACAATATTAAGGTTCAGCATTGATCATATCGGTTGTTTGTGATAATTGAGATTGGTTGAAGACATTTGTTATTTTGATACTGCAACTCTTTATATAGGAGGGTGATCTGTGAAGTACTTAGCCTAGAGAAGAAAGATGAAAATTTTGCATATTAACCATTTATAGTACAATATAATCTCCTTTCGGTTTGATACTATATCTTTTCGGCCAATAGGTGAGTTTTTGCCTACTTTGATTCACATTCGTGATGGTTGTAGTCAACTGTTTCTTGGTTTCTGTTGTCTATCTCTGGATTTATATTTTGTAGATTGTCAGGAAACGAGGAAGAAACTTTTTTCGCATCTCAAAAAAAATGATTTCATAACATTCAGATAGAGGCAAGAGAAAAAGAGCAAAAGTCAAACAAGATGGGCAGCATAATAAGTACACATGGAAGTAGTGGAAACGAAATCCAAAGAAGAATAGTCCTGACGCAAATCGATTTTTAGTCATTGTATTGCATATGGTCTTCAGAAAGAATCTCAAGAAAACAACACCTATGTCAAAGCTTTTCTCTTAATCAGACCGAAACATGGACATATAATAGAAATATGTTTCAGAAAATACAAAAATCAAAATTTGGGAAGAGCCCAGAGAAATATCCAAACACAGAAGGAAATGGATACCCCTTGTTAACAAAATGGGAAGAAATCCACATAACTTCGCATAAAGAAAGCGTTCTTATTGTTTAACTATAGCTGCTGAAACTCCTTTCAGGTTGCCTTTGGTCCAATGGAAGCTATATGACGATGATTCAAATATATTTCATTTGATCTATGAAAACCTGAAATGCTCTTCATTGCCAATCCCAATTGGATTCGAACGATGATGGGAATTAAGTGTGTAAGTAATATAATCAAATCCAAATGAAAACCTCATTAGCTCTCGGTACATCTGAGGAGGTTATATGGACCGAGTTACTGCCATGATAAGTAGTTTTCTCTTTTATCATTCGAAAGCTATTGAGGATTAGAGGAGCTAAGAAAAAAGGGCGTCTTTTTATTTTATCTAATGCTAATTCATGCAACGTGTTCAAATCAAACCCACTCGTTTGATTTTAAAGTCATACAGATATTTATTGCTTAGCAAAAATGAATTATAAATTGTAGAAACATATTTCTTACAGTTAGATAGCAATAAAAATGCGAAGGAAGTATTTTTACTCATTATTTTATAACCTTACTTTCCTTGCAGGAGACTCTTCCTCACGATTGATATTCGATTTCAGTTAATGTATATAAATAACTGGTACTCAGATGTAGTAAACAATTAATATTAAATTGGATACCACCAGCTTTTTAACGAACGACGTTAAAATGAATAAAATAGAAAAGGTGGAAATGCTGGAAACCTGACGAATTAAATTGTTAATTAAAATTGAACAAACTAATACTATCCCTGAACACGATTATCCAAATCAATTTTTACTGCTGCGAACAATGGAAAAAATTAGTAACAAATAAATTTATTGAAAAAATAATCAATTCGCAATAACTGCGATTTATTAGATATAAGAGCGGGACTTATCTTTGAAAATCCTGGATGGTTGCAGCCCTCTACTGGATTCCCAGATGTTGGAGTTGTATTTGTTGTTTGTGATGGTGCACTGGTTGAATCCCTTGTCGAACTCCCAGCCTAGCAGCTGCAGAACTTATAAAAAAATAAGACGCTGAAGGAAACTGGAATATAGATGGAAATGACTAAAGTAGGAACGAGTAGGTAGAACAGATTTGAAATAAAAGAGGAGCTTATACTAGTAGGATTTGAAAAACTGAATTCATATTTTTTCAAAATATAATGAAACAGGAATCTGTTCAATTCTATTCGTTTGGTTCCCAAATAAACAGAATTTACACGAAAACTATTTTACAAAATTTAATTTAAACAGAAGAAAATCAATAAAAATATGTGAAATTTATATATAATGATAATAAAAAAAGCAAAGTTAAAAACATATTTGAAAAACGTACAAGCGAATAATATGACCACAAATTTAGTGAAATTCACTTCGATTTGAGTACTGGAATAGGTAGAGGACTATTTCGAATACATTCCGAGGTTATATTGAATTTTTCCAATGCAGGGGTCGATAACAAATCAATTTCTTTAGAAACTCGAATGTTCGAATAAATAAATCAGAAGTGACTACCGTGCCGCAATACGTGAACGAAGGAATATTCAAAATTTTTGAAGAAAAATTTAACAAGTGGAATGGCATATTAAAATTTTGAATTTCAATAAACTGTATTGTATCACAAATTGAAAAATATATGTGATATCTGTGATGCAAGTAAACCTCCAATGCCCCGGCAAGAAGTTTCTAAGCTGAAACTTCTGACATGTCACTTTCTATTCCTATATCGTCCATGTATTATAAGATCAAAAAATTTTAGTATGTTTTAAATAATAATAATACATGGCAACTTCCAATGATTAAGTTTTTAAAACAAAATTATTAGAAGAATTACATTTATCTAACACACTCTTACTTAGGATTTTGTATGAAAAATATTGGACAGGATAATATTTCTTCTCGGAATGTATCTACAATTTATTTATTTGGTGTAAGTTATCCGTTCTTTGTTATTTGAGTCAATGTGATATTGGACAACTATTTTTGGGGCCTCGATATTTAGATTTAGCTTTGAAAATGTTAACACTTTGGAATATGTGAAAGTCTCTATACTCAGAGCAGATTAATCTATATCTTACATGTAATATCAGAAGAGAATATAATTTTAAATATTGCCAGTGGCAATATTGTAGTACTAATCACACTGTATATATACAATCATAATCTCTTCTCTAATATTAATTCATTCAATCCAATTCATTCCAATTATGTCTCCATCCATAATGAGGCTATCGGTACAATTCCAATTACCCCCATACCAAAAAAACACCTGACGACGCAGCGAGGCCAAGAAAGATGGACATAAAAAGACGCCGTTAGAAACTTCTTCCAAGAAAATGAGAAAGAGCGAAATATGTTCGACGCCTTGAATACAACAAAGACGAAAGACCGTAAAAAAGACGAAAAGACCTTCATAAGGGTTGCGCGCTTGCGTCCCACCCTGGTAAACCTCTAAGAAACGACTCTGGTTTGAGGGTAAAAATCCGGCGTCTTTCCTGGTTGGCGGCAAGAGCAGCGGTGGCGGTTCACCTCAACATGCTCCGCCTTCTCACCCACCGCCCCACAACGGCCCCCTCACTACTTTTATACTTTCTTAATGTCAGAATAACTTCCGTCGCGAAAAGAACCGTCGATAAGGTCACTCGCTGTCATTTTCGCGGATACCGAGTGCGCTATTTTCGAAGTAGCTAATTACGCGGGGGTGGTGATAACTGAAGGTGACTCTCGTTTCTAACTACGGAATTCTTCAAGGTATAATGTGATGGACATTACATATATATATATATATATATATATATATATATATATATATATATATATATATATATATATATATAGCGTTGATACTGTCAATGAAAGTTTTTTAGAAAGTTATTGCTTCCCATTTAATTGTACCTTCATCAACCTGTTCTCAGGTTTTTATCCTAATAATTACAGGGTCTCAATTTGAAAATGTACCACAATTTATATTTCTGTACCAATTCATTGCATAAATTACTTTTTTAAGGCACACAGTTCAATCACCTTTGTTGAAACCCCTTGTTGTCCAAAATTTTGAGCAGATCGCCAGAATTCTGGTGAAGATTGTAAACAAGTTTTAGGTCTCCAAAACATTGTAGTATTATTAATATGAATCATCATGAATGAAATTGAAGAAGCATTCCATGATGGTGAATTTTTAATAGTATTTCTTCTTATAATCAAAACAAATGATAATAAAAGTGATATTCAATTCCAAATTGATATTAGAGTTAAGAATGTACTTGAGTTAAGCCGTACAGAACATAAAATGACAAAAGAGTCTACTTATATCATTCTTGAGAACCTAAATTTTTATCATTATCTCTCAAATTATTCTATTATAAAATTTATATCACCGATTGAAGTTTGTTCGTTTATTCATATTTCTGAATATTGTCTTAACTTAACTTAACTTAACTAAATGAAGGATGCGCATGAATTTAACTCCCGGAATTGAGTTTAGTAAGAGAAATTTCAATACTTACATCACTAAATTTCTGATAAATTAGCACAAAGGGAAGTTTGTCATGTCAAGTAGGAAGGTCTTATGAAACAGTAAAAAAATCAGTAGAGTTAAATGGGTTTCACTCGTATAATTTACAACTTTTTGACGGAAATTTTGCCAGGAGCATTTGGTACTTTTTATGAAACAACGACGATATTTCTAATGAAGAACAAAAACATTTTGCGTGTTTCATTTATCCAGAAAAATCTAATAGTCACTTTTATTCCAATAATTTTCAGAAAATCGATTTGGTGTTCAAAAAAAGGAATAGCTGCTGTGAAAATAATATTGCAAAAAGATGTTACTCATTTCCAACAACTTGTAGCTTTAAGACATTAGGTTAAGGATTTTCTAGCGAGTGAGTGGAATTTCTAGATTTTCCTCTATGAGGGCATCCAGAATCGATTGTTCATTAAGTGGCCTCGACATTTCCAAAATGTGGGTAGCAGTTTATCAGTTGATGGTTAAGTACTTCAGGAAAAAGTTCTTCTAAATATTAGAAATTGAACTTCGCGAAGAAATTGAGAGATTTGGATAGAAAACTTTATTCACATTATTTATGTATTTTTCGCTGTAGAACACCTGACGGTTTTACTTGATCGCTGCAAAAGCACCAGAAGTATTTTTAGATCTTTGGAATAAGAAATGACTTAACCCATAAGACCATTTGAGATTTTAGGACTTGTGTCTGCCCCGTCTAAAGTTAATTGAGTTAGAAAACAACCTACAAAATGTTCATCTTGAGAATATGTGTGCTGTAGCTTTACATACTCGTATTTTCCATATTTTATTAAACTCATGTATAAGTATATTTCAAAACTGACTCCCTGCAGTTAAGATTTTCGAGTGACAGAACTAAATTGAAAAAAAACTATTCAGATATTTGTTTTTTTACATTAGCACATGAAATAATCAAATTTGGTATATAATTATATGAAATATGGATAAAATTGATTATAAATTCTCATCTTTAACTCGTTCAACAAATGATGAAAGTTTGAGATGTCTATAAGTACAAACATGTACTTCTATGAGTCTCATTTTATGTAGTAGTTTCTCATTATTTAGTTTATTATAGTATTATATTTCAATACTGATATATCTCCAAAAACAAAGAAATTGGACAAATATCCTTCAATTTCTTCTTATTTTCTTTTCAAATATTGCGTGTCGATCTCCAATTTCTTTTACTACCTTTTGCTTTTTCTTCTCCAATTTTCCTGTATTGTGATCATCCATTTCTTTCATTTCAAACTCTTTGTCAAGATTATTTTGCACCTCTCTTATATTAATTAGATTTACATATCCTAATCTTCATAGTAATTGAACTGTTCTTTTTCTCTTTTATTGCTTTGTTTATCATTCTTCTTTATCCTCCCCCAGATTTTCCTGCTTTATTTTCTCTCAAGGGTTCAATTCTCTATTCTACTAATATCGAATCTAAATCAGTTAATCGAAAATACGTTTACATATAACACTTCACATTCACGTTTTTTAATACTGAACACACTGTTTACAATACTACCACTAGACCAACACTCACAAGTACACTGTTCGAGGCGCGTTTTGATAATCAAGTTATTTCTCAGATTGAAGGTAAACTGAAATTGAAGGTAAAACATTTTTTAAGGCAATAGTAATACCAAAAATTTAGTAAACTCTACTGATTATAGTGGAAGGACGTTGTTGATTATGTAATATTGAATGAAAGTATCATTTATCCATCCATTTATTTTGTAATTCATATTGTCTTATAGCCAGCTAAGTTTAGAAGAGATTGGACAGTTATAGAATGGATGCAATAATTAAGTTTGGGCTCCGTTTTCCAAAATTTTAAATATTGTAAGACATTCATGGGTTCTCAGTCAAATACGGGATCCTTAATATTCTAATTGAGCCTTTATTTCAAAGATGTGGTATATTAGTTTATAATATGATTGAGCATGAATCAATTTCGATTGATAAGCTTATTGCAACACTTGATATGCCTCTATCTAACTCTGAACCACTTCACGTTTAGTGAGCGTGGAGGACATGATAATATAAATGAATCTAGGTATGAACCTTCAATTTCAAAAACTTATACGAACCACACCAAAAAGATAAATAAGTGAATTTTCATAAAACTGATTGACACTACAGTCACCCAACCCCGGAAAAGTTTTTCCTCATTCTTTCATATTAAAATGTATTCAAGATTGTATTTGTTTTGCTTTGATTTATAGTGGTAAAGAAGTGGAAAAAATATTTTCTATAGATCACCCAAATACTAGTTATTATTATTCCAAATTTTTTTTACAAAAATGATGTGTACAAACTGTATCAATTTAGAAATATTATATCATCGATGATATTGTTAAACGGCAATAATGTCATATTGATGAGGATTTGATTAGGGCGTGTAAAGTGGCACTATCAAACAGATCATAGAATTACAGCGACTGCTAATTTGGCCAAGAAAGTGGCAAAACATCTGTAAGGACTAAACGTTACAAAATATCTCTTGGACTGCTATGCCCGATTCCCTTGGCTACTTTCAATGAATCTAATAGCCTTTTTGAAAGCTTTTTTTCCAATTCATGTAAAGTTCTAATTGTTGTAGAAGAATCAGAAACTTTCTGTGAGGGAAATAAATCATTATTTACTATCGATTTCCATTACCACATGAGAATATAATGTTTCTACTCTATCCGATTTTTCTTATTGAAAATAATAGATAGACTTTTGTCAAGTCCAATTCTAGTTTTTGAAGAAGCGAATGAAAAATCCCCACTTGTTGCCGTTAATCTTAATTGATATTGGGGAGAACAGCAGTCTGTGTAACTATATAGTCTAAGTTCCTCACGAATTAGATACTGGAGAGCAAAGCAATTATGGAAAAATTAGCTACAATTTTACTGAATTTTACCATTTTAAGAAATCAATGCTAAACATTTACTGGTTTGTTCTCAAACCGTTTTTCTTTGAATGTGACTACTTCTCATCAGCTATCTACCTAAAAATACACAATCAAGATAGTTACCATATTGTTAAGACCAGATATTTTTATTCAGGACATTAACATGCACAGGTTCAGTGAACAAATTAGCATTTTCCTGCACTTATTTCCATCGCAAGAATTCTCAATTTGAATTGATATCTACATTGCTGTTTTTTCATAACTAAATAATGTATAAAAGTTTTCAACGTATCGAAATATGACACCTCATCGCTACTCAGAATCTATAATTTAATAACATTGGAAACACATACAAAATATTTACGTTTATATTTTTCAAGCAACGATATACATTCTTTCGGATGCCTTATTATCAAAAGATAATGTTGAAATTGGAACAAACAGTATCGATTAGGTTCATAAGGATATATTTTTTCTGCTCACAAATATTTTCAACAACTGTAATAAATTTGGTGTTTATTTTACGAGTATAGCACAATTATATTAACATTCTTGTATATTTTTATTACAGAACAATTGTAATTTTACTATGTTCATCATTATATTGTACTCTTGTTATTCGGTTTCAGTTGATTATTATCCTCATGTATGTTGAAACTTTTTGCTGTTGATGGCTTATAAGAGCTTTTTGGAAACTTTTATCCGGGATACTGTAGATCACCTATCAGCTGATTTCTTCTAAACACATTTCAAATTTAAAAACCAATTTACCTTTTACTTTTATTCCTTTAGATAGTTAATTTATAAATTTTTTTGTGTTCATAGACATAGTTGTTTTAATCATCATCTTCTATATTTGGACTAGCCTAACTTGAGTTAACCGTATCTCCTGCAATTGCGTTGGCCACAGCACCCAAAAGAAATAGTCGAGTCCTGCCGAAATATTTAGGGTCACAGGAGCCAAAAAAATCTACGTAGAAAATGTAAATAAAATTTTTATAGAGTTTTTTTTTCAAGCAAACGTTTTTCTCTAAAATCAAATTGGTAATTATACACTTTCACGGTCACCTGGTTTTTTGGCTCTAGAAAATCGAAAAATGGATGGATTTTAATGATCTTGGTCTCAAAATGTTCCATTTTACGGCGGATTTATAAAAAAAATTAGTAGAAATAGCTGGATTAAAAATTTCTCGTAGTTTTACTGTTTTAAATGGGTAAAAAAAACGGTTTAGCAAAATAATCCTTTACAAAAAATTATCTCATTATCAGATAAAGTTCTTATATTTTTTTTGTATTCTACATAGATTAATAAACAATTTAAAAAAAATCCAAAAAGAATGGGTTTTTCAGTTTTTATAGCGATGAAAAACAATCAATTTTCGTGAATAGTTTCGTACTATATTCTTCGATGTTAATAGTTTTTGGACCATTAAAAATCAAAAAATATATAAATTTTATAATTTTGGTTAGGTTAGGTTGTTTTGTATTACTGAAAATTGTAAGTGCTTCAAATGTATTCAATTCACAATTGTTGCAACTCATTGTCAATATATTTCAATTTATTATTAACAAAATCCCACAACTCATAATTATTCAAAAAAATTAACTTTTTTGGAATTTTTTTTTCAAAATATTCATTTTTTTATGTAAATTGTAAATTGATTCCACGACGTCAGAAACAGTTACGAAGGATTATATGTAGAAAGTCATTTTTTTTGCATTTAAAGTCATGAAACTGTAAAAAATATTTATTTTTTTTAATTTTCGTATTTTTTTTATAAATCCGCCGTAAAATGGAACATTTTGAGACCAAGATCATTAAAATCCATCCATTTTTCCATTTTTTAGTGCCAAAAAACCAGGTGACCGTGAAAGTGTATAATTACCATCAAATTTCCGAGATATTTAGTAAAATTTTTATAATTTTGGTTAGGGCTGAGGGCAAATGAAGCTGAGTCGGTAAAAATCTTTTCAGAGATTATCTTCTCTAGTTAAGAACAAGTTTTGACAGAAAATACTTTTCAAAATTGGAGAAGCAGTGAAAACATTAAGTCATCTTTCACAAAATTGCACTTATTTTCAAATTTTATTAAAATTGATTGCAACTTCTCATTCACCAGACTTTACAACAAAAGAAATATTTTTCAAAATAAACAATATTCGCATATAATGAAGCTTTCTGATGTAAGACTGTCTAAAATTTTGTTAGTTTTTACTGTCAACTCAAATATTCTCGGGTCGTTATTGATTTTGAATCCAGTTTTAAGTAAAAAAAGTATGAAACCATTAGAGGTACTGATCCATCCAAGGTACTTTTGTTAAATGCTTCGGTAGCCGTCAAAGACGAGGCAGATTGACATTCTTTATATAGAATGGACAACTGACGTAAACGTAATTGCAAATTTGTTAATTGATTTTAGAAATGGGATAGAAGATTAATTCTTTGAAGACTACTTATAATATCGAGTTTTCCAAGGCAGCAATTCCCAGTAAGGAAGCAGCTCACCAGCAGTTGTTAATGTATTGTTTTAAATATATTCAATTAGCATTTTGTATCTGTAGTCTATTCGAAATTAGACAGAATCAATCACTTTATCATATGCCTTCTAAAAGTCGAGAATAATCAACAGGCGCAATCTATTATATAATGATAACGGGAAGTTCGAATTGATTCAATTATTTCCAATTCAATATATGAATTGAATTATATTACTAGATAGACATTTTCAATTTTTATATTTCAATTTCATCATTTTTTCCCATATAGATCGAATCTCACGTTCCAAAACAATCAATATTTCGTAATTTCATATTTTCAACGGTTTTCATTCGATTTTTTTTGAATACTTTTCGATTTAAGCCCCATTCAAAAAACAACTTTTTACAATTAAATCAGTTCGACAAGAGCCGTAGGAAGGCATATCGGATATCAAAAGAACACAAGGGTTGTAAAAGATGAATCACAAATCAGCTGATTTGCTTCCCCATTCCAACTTCCACAGTTAACTGGACCAAAACGTGCGTCGACTGTCAAACGTTTCTCTTTTGCACCCCCGTTTACAGCTTGGCGTAAAACAGGGGTGGCGCATTAACACGTTCATAAAAATGAAAGTGTTTCATCCCTGAAATAGATATTTATATTTTTCAAACGAGACTTTTGTATTTTTTCTACGGTCTATAATTGCAGTAATACTATCCTCAAGTTAAGAGAAAACAACATTATTAAAATGAAATAATATGTGATATACAGTGTGTGAAATGAAGATAACAATAACCCATTCTGATTTGAATCTGAAATCAAAGAATCTTGTTATTTCTCAATGTCCAATGTCCAATCACACTTACCGAGTAGATCGGATCAGCTACACAATGGACAAGTGGGTGATTACATTTCTGCAACGGCTATCATATCAATTATTTTAATAGAACAAACTGAATTAGTTTTATAAGAAGAAATAAAACTGAATTCCAGATAACAATCTGGTAACAACAAAAAAGGCATGCCAACAATTTGGGTACATGATTACAGCAACCTAGTTGGAGACAGTTGCTACTAGCGAGTGAATTGTGTGATGCCACTCGGTAGAAAAAATGGGCCATTGGTAATTAAGCCATTACTACAACATACAACAAATGTGACACATTACATGTTAGATGTAATTGGGTCTTAAGGGGGGAAACTCCAGAAATCATTTTTCGTTTATTAGTTCCTTCACTTTGATGAACTTGGGAAAGTTCTCGGACGATATGAATAAGATATATAATAAAGTTTTCCCAATAAAATCAAAATAATTATTTAACGATATTATAATGGTTGTTATCAATTATTTCAGAAGAGTGAAGACAAAAAAAATGACCATATTTGAATACCTGGAAGTCATTTTCACAGAAGATGAAGAGAAAGTGAAACCTGGGTAATGAAACAAAATACACAGTGTGGAATCATAGCAGCAGAGATGAAACAACTACGGAAAATGGCCGCGAAAAACTAAGATGAAAATAAAGAAATTAAGTGATTTCAAAATTGTTTGGGCGGGGACGAAAAGGAAAGGAAACAAAATAATAAAAATCGGTTTTGAATAACCAGTATATGAAAGATTATTTATTCTATGTGATAAATATTATGGAGATTTTAAATTGATTGTATTAGGAATTATTTTCGGAAATGTTCCATTATTTCCATGATAATATTTTTAAGGGGACGGTGAAAATATAAAATAATAATAAAAATAGTTTTGAAAATGATTTTGCCCTAGAAAAAACAAACAAAAATAGGTTGCATATCAATGTAAAGAATAAGTGGTCCCGAGCAAGCGAAAACAAACTTTTCGGCCAATGATTACATCATATCTGATCAATATTATGCTATTTTTCTGACACGTTTTGATATTGAATCACAGCTGTAGTAGTTGTAGACACATTAGGTAAAATGGTTAACGATTTATTGCCTTTTCCACCAGATTAGTTCCAGGAGATTATTTTCTGTTCCAAACAAAAATGTGATGGTCTGGTCAGAAGCTATTAAGTATAGTGAATAAGACAAAAATTGTTGTGTATTTCCCCAATCCCAGGTTAACATAATATTCGGCTTCGAATATCAAATCATTAATTACCCTATACAAAGTAAACGTTATGAAATATCAAAATAAGTTTTGTCTTCTTGCTATGAACGTTCATTAAATATACAACTATAGATTCTCCCTAATCCTTCTCTGTTTTTAAGGCAACCCTAGTTTACAAGTTGAGGGAAAAGGGCTTCTGCAAGTTGGGGAGACATGGCAGTGTCATAAAAAAACTAATTATGTGATAGAGGAGTATTATGTAACACTTGTCTCAGACGTTAGCACGTGTAGACTGATTAATGATAATGCTCAGATAGTTTTCCGTTGAAGGGGTTTTTAATAAAATTCTTCAATATACCCTTATGGTAAAGCTTGATATTCCATTGATTTTGCAACGATGGCAGTTTATTATACCTAAATTGCAGAAAATGGAGAACATTTAGATACATTAATATATCAAAAGGTCCACGAAATGAGAAATTGATATGAGCATTTTCTTATTGGGAACGTGGCAATTAAACACCAAAGTGGACTAAATGATATATTTTCCGAGCTTTCGAATACTTATGTATTAATCGTCTAGGACTGAAATTATGGTCGAATACAATATAAGAAATATGTATGAATGTATAACAATAATGAAATTTTCATACAATAATCAATTAAGACTTTGATGGTTTTGAATTGTATAATTTCTTGTAAAAATTTTTAAATACATAGGATTCACGATTCAATATTTAAATGGACGTTGATAGAAATATTTTGAAATTTAATGTTATCCATAGATTAAGCAATCAATATTAAACATCGTTCACTTCAACTTATCCTTATCTGACCTATAAAAATTCAACTTCATTCATAAACCAATTAAAAATTAATAAAAATATCTATAGTAACCAGAATGAATATTTCAATTGATAATATTTCTATCAACGTCAATTTGAGTAATGAATCCTATCTTAATTGATTATTGTAAGTAGAATTTTATTATTGTTATGCATTTATACATATTTCTTATATTGTATTCGACCATAATTTCAGTCCCAGATGATGAATACATAAGTATTCGAAAGATCGGAAAATATATCAAAGTTAGTCCACTTTGGTGTTCAATTGCCACGTTCCCAATTAAAAACCGCTGGCAAAGTTATAATATATATACAGAAGTGTACTAACTTTAATAAATTTCCGACCTGTGGAATACTTACTTTTAGGACTGAAATTATGGTACAATATTAAAAGACTTCTTTACAATTTATGTATATATATATATATATGTATGAGTTGTTTTAGGTCGCTTCTATTTCAATATCTTTTTTTTTAATAATTTTCAAAGATTGACGTTCCGGCTAATTCTTCGTAAAATATTTTGATTAAATATTCAGCTGCATTCATAAAGACCGATTGCCAGATTTATTTGGATGTTTCAGCCTCTCCTTCATGCAAACTGCAGTCCTTAATTCCCAGAAGTGAGAGTGTTCTGCCAGAAATACTCTGAGAGCGCTTAGGTGATTCCTGCTTGAATCAATGTCGATTTTTCACAATCGTTGTTTCAGTTTTACAGCTTGGAGTTTATACACAGTTTATAGACTCGGTAATGAATGCTCGGTTCTATATTTTTTACAATTCAGTTCAATATGTTTATCTTCCAGAATAAGAAAACACAATTTTATTTAGGGGTTTGCCGGAAATTATAATCGGGCGAACCCGATCACTGAATGTTCGAAAAGTAATCCGGATTTCGTCCACTGCGTTTTGGAAACTGAACGAAGTAATCCGGCCAGAACATTTGTTAGGATCCTTTATGCTCTAGTATATCGCCGGTGAGCGTTTTTGACAGGATAATGACCGTAGTCTTTGGCTGTTTAACATATCGCTAATTATTCAGCTATATAGTACAACTAAATTGAGGTTCATAAACACAGATAAAACATAAAAACACAGAAAAATTAGAAAATTAATTCAGGAAATAAGAGTAATAAAAAAAAGTTTTCGCACATTGAGTTTTAAATTTTTAATCTCACTAAATATCGGACGTAAAGTCGGATATAATCCAATTGTGGTACATATATTACAATATACGACATTATTGGTCATTTTCTGCCATTATCACTTTATTCCAAATGAAAAGTCTGCATCGCAGCTTATTTTTTCATAGATTCACCGTCATGATTTTTAGAAAATTTGTTCTCATACTATTTAGCCGTCCAATTTGTTTGCAACTACTCAACAATTTCTGCTTGAGGTGAAAATAACTAGAGAGTTGACTATAATTATTTCAATCCCATTTATCCAACCTACAAAGGGTACGTTCGACTTCTAAAACCTTTAAAAAATTTTCTCGCAAACTGACTTCACACAAATAGATTCTAGTTCTAGCAATTCAGTTAGCTATGCCGAATCTGTACGGACAATACTCGAAATCTAAGATGAAGACGAAAAATAATTATGTATTACATTTCGATTCTTCATTTTTTCTTTAATTCGGACCATACGATTATTTGGCTGTTTTTTCATTCGTTTATTTAATCTGATTCATAACTGAAAAATGCGAAACGAGAAATAAAAATAAGTGTCCCAATTGATTCGGAAAAATATTTCCAAACTGTATTTTATCAAAAAAAGAGAAAAATTTAAAACTCATCAAAGCAACATTTATCTGCAAATCCTCCATAATTTATGAATAATTTAGAGAAAACATTTGAAAAGAGAGAAATTTATAAATATTATTTGAGAAAAGCATGACATGATTTTGATAAGTAAGTTTATAAACATAATTGATAATATTCCATCACATTTCTCCGATTTCCCTGGTGATAAGAATAAAAGTTAATAAACTATCTATTACAAACAAAAAAGTCACCAAAGCTGCACTATGAATCAATTCACATTTATCTCTGATATCGAGTGAAACTGACTGGCGATTTTGAAAAAAATTCGAATCAAAGAAGTATGATCCTTCCCCATGTTCATCTACAATTCGGCCATGAGTATTTAATGACTACCTCCACGAGTTCATACCACATTTAGATTAGAAGTTGCATAACAATGAAAGATTATATAGATTACACATCCGTTTTTATGAAAATTTCACTCATTTGCAAAAAAATATTCCTTTGGCGATTGATTTATTCACTTTTCTTTTAAAATCATGGTCACATAGACCTTGAAGGAACTGGATATGATAGGGAAGAAATGTTTTCCAAGAATTCTTCAAACGGTGCCATGATAAATGATTTGCAATTGAGAAATATCTCTCACACTTACACGCGGATTCTCTTAACAGTAATTTCTTCTCATTTTCCTCCGTTAAGGCTGCTGAAATACTGGCGTCAATTATTACTGCTACTCTTAGGAAATGAAACATACAAACATAGCATCAAATTTTACAGTAGACACAAAAAACTCAACGGCGGAAAAAATTGGATCAGTATCTGTTTTTTTAGTGGAGGATTGAAATAGTGACCAGATATCAAATTGAAAAAAAAATATTTGTAGAAAACCAGTTAGCAGTGTTTTTCTGTTAGATGCGCTTAGAAATTATTTATCTAATGGTATCAAGATGTTGATATAGGAAAAAAAATGAGTTACGTGATTTGCGACTTAAGTTGTTGATACGTATAAAAAATTGTGTGTGTGTTCGACGCACGACTGGAGTTTACTCCTTAAGTTCGATAGTCTAACCAGACGCAAAATGAGTTTATTTAACTTAAAAAAGATTGGTTGATTGCCAGAATATTTTGGGCTTCCTTCATTAATTTTTTTTTAATCTGTAAGCTCGACTGGAGTTTTTGGAGGTTTAGATTTTTTCCTAGTCAAAAAATATAAGAAATATTAGAAAATTTATAAATGCATAATTATAAAAATGTTAACCGAATTTAAGAAAATTGATAAAAAAAGGTTTTTATAAACATTTTTTTTAAATTATTATAATTAATTTTTTATTTAAAATATAATATTATCTTAATAATTAACAAAAATGGTTATAAAAAGATAATTATGTCAGTAAATCTTTTACTCACAATAATAAATAGTACATGAAAATTATTTAAATAAGCTAAAAAAATAACTTTTCGAAAGAAAATTATATAAAAACATTATTATAATGATAAAATATTGTCGATTTTTCTGATAATATTATCGAATTATTGACTAGAGTTGTTAATATTTAAAAATTATTTATAAAATAAATCATAATAACGTGGAAGAATTTGTAGACATCGACTAAAAAATTAATTTTTGGTTAGGTTAGAAATTTTCTATTTTATGTGGATGCGCTCGATAATTCATATTGGGTTGATTATCTAATTTTATGTAGTGTTTTCAAATATATATTTATACGAACTACATCGATAATTATTGAAATATTTAATAAATACAAATTGCACATGCTCATACATATAATACATGAATTATAACGTACCTTGCAACCACGTATTTGTTAGATGTTCCGCCAATATAATCTACACCTCTTTCTGCCATAGTTATTTGAAAATACTTTCAGTTCACTTTAGCGGAACACAATGATAATAAAACTTCACAATGGCAGCAATATAAGTATGTTGAAACTGACAAATTAGAAAGTTGCGCACCAAAAACGTAACGAGGTCATTCATCGATAGATTTTACTCCCCACATTTTCTCATACCGGGTCTCTTATATATACAAATCGATTCTTAAGGAGTAAACTCCAAAAATAATAGTCTTGAAAAACAATTGTTATGCTCTACAAACACTAGAGCCGTGTTAAATTTGAAAAAAAGTTATCACAATGAAGAAAGGAAGTATCAAAAATGTTCATAAATAGCTAAAAGATCTTAAAAATCCTCTGCGGTCAAATAGTCATTCGTTAGCAAACGTTAATTATCTAAAATAAAATACAAAAAGTAATGATAGTTAGATTGTTAATCTTAACTAAGTAGCTATTCAAACTTATGATACAATTTTACATAAAATATTTTTTAATATTTCAATTTCATCTATAAGTCTACAGTCATTTTTAATATTACAGCTCTATAGCGACGGTTTGTTAAACAAATTTTCTGTTCTTGCGTTTACAATCTTAACGGCAGATACTAATATGCTGCTTCAGAAACTCAAAGAGAGCTAAATATTTTTTCTTATTCGATTATTCTTATTATATTTTATTTAGAAGCAAATATTTGTATATTCACTGAATAAAGATAAATCAAATTTAGAGTAAAACATGCACTACTCTGAGTTGGCACACAGAATAAAATAATACAATTCTCACTTTTTTCTACACACTGCATGGATGATATTTCTTTAAACCACTTTCATATTAGCTACTTGAAATATGTACATTTTTCAAGTACTTTATTTTCCCATTTTTGTGCACTCAACAAAACAAAAACTATTATGAATAATTTTTAATTAAATTTTCGCGTGTTTATTCATATTAACAACATGATTTGACGATAATTTGACCAAAACGAGCGCTGTGATTGATTCAGTTGTCCCCACTATATACTACGCTCACTGCCAACAGGTTAATATTTATTTAATATCAGCATAATAATCTGTTTTAATATAGGAAATTTGGAATTATATAACCTAAGATTCTATTGCTGCTATAAAATACAGGGTGTTCTGTTTGAAAGAAGATAGAAAATGTAAGACACTCCAACTACATAACTTTGATTTATTTTGAATCTTGAATGACTCTTTAATTCGTAACAAACCTCATATCGAAAGCTTTAAAAAGTAAGCATTCCGAATTCGGTATAATATAGTTTTGTTTGATTATTTAACGGAGTTTTGCAACACTCTGTATAGTTAGAAATAACTTCAAAACAGGTACCTTGAAGATATTTACATAATTTGTTTGATACATCCTATAACCTTATAATAAAAATACAGTGTATTATTTTAAGATGTTTAACAATTGAATATCGATCGCCTGATAGTTTTAATTTTTTTTTCAGAATCTGCATTCGACCGTCATCAAAACAATATCTTTAACTCTCAACTGCGCAATCGTTCCCCATTTTCACAAATCAAACAAAACCGACATTGCTGACTTTTTTCAAGAAACGTTCGTTAAAGTTTTAATCTAAAAATAAACGTTGTCACACGTCCCCGAAGCGAGCGAGAAAGGACATCCAATTAAAATCGAATCGCTAATGAAAGAGAGAGAGAACAACACGTAATTAGAAAAACAAGTTGCAGAAAGAAAGCACAGGATGGAAAATATGGAAAATGTGGAAAGTATTCACAGGCGCACATCTGCGGCATGCCACCGGACCGACTGACTGTGATTTTTCATCATATTTTGCACTTTCGACGCGCATTCAACTTGGAAAAACCAAGCTGCATGCTTTTTTAAATCAACGCGTATCAATTTATCAAAAGCACCGCACTCAAAAAGTCACACGCTGAGTTTACATTTTGTGTATCATCGAAAAATCTCAGAATAGAAAATAAATCAAAGAAACGTATGGTTATAGAAGACGTTGACATATTATGCTTGTGTTTACGGTGATATATTGAACACTTTTGAGTTTAGTGACATTAGTGTGTGATAACATGAATCCTTCTTAGCTATTTTCAATAGCATTCAATTATTAAATTATGAGAAATATGGTAAGAAATAGATTTTCTAAATTTAAAGACGGAATTCAGGAAATATAACAAGTAACGCACATATCTAAAAAATTTAAGTCGCAGTTGCAAAATGATACTAACCATTTTTTAAAATGTTCCTATCATACATTATTTGATTCCCAAAGAAAATAATCGGAAAATAATAATTCATCGTCGAACTAACTCGTTGTTTTTGTTTCGCAACATGTCTGTTGATGTAGAACTGGCTCTAGATTCTTAAAAATGCACTTGGGGAGTGAAGTTTCATCAACAACTGGTCATTATGACCGAAACTACGGTAACCTAACGGCTGAAATGCTGGCCGAAAGGACAATAGATGGCCTTCTTGCGGAACACCCAGGTGAATTGGTAAGAACTGGTTCCCCGCATGTTGTGTGCAGTGTTTTGCCTCCACACTGGAGGTCAAATAAGACATTACCTCTTGCTTTCAAAGTAGTAGCATTAGGGGATGTTGGGGATGGGACAATAGTGACAGTGAAGGCTGGTAATGATGAAAACTATTGTGCGGAGTTAAGGAACTGTACTGCTGTGATGAAAAATCAAGTAGCCAAATTTAACGATCTTCGGTTTGTTGGAAGAAGTGGCAGAGGTGAGTTGAATTTTTATCATTGTATTCAAAATATATCTTTGAGAAAATCAAAAATGATTTGCTTGTGTACTTAACGCATAAGAATTCCCGTTCAATTAAATTAAAATACGCATCAATAAAATAATCGATTACCTTTTGGAGAAATGTTGTTATCCTTTAATAGTTTTATGAATATAAAAACATTTTATTGCAGCACTTTAGAAGTAGTAACTGTAGTTGGGCCCAAAATGTCGCAATATACCACAAAAAATATAGTCGATCACTTTTCTTCAAAGTTTCTCATTATATTACAAATATCACTTGAATGTATAACATTATGTTAACCTCAACTACCCACTTCCGTATGTTTGGAATCATATTATCAGATGTTACACAGTTTGGCTACTCAACCATTTTTATCTATTTTAAATTTTTTTGATAATATTTACTTCCGTGTTCGTTTGTTCACGAACATCATACGAGGATAAATTTAAAAATTCTTAGCCTACTATAGAACCAAACAAAATTTCAATGTCGAAATATTTTATTACTCAACATATTCTCCTCTTAATTGGATACGTTTATTATATCGTACCTGCAACGTCTCTAGACCTCTTAAATAAAATTTTTCCCACCTTTTAAATTTTTTTTTCAGTTAAAGAAAGAGATGATAGTCAGAAGGAGCCAAATCTGGTGATAAGGAGGGTTTCTACTAATTGAAACCCTGAATCACGAATTTTTTGCATAGCAACATGAGATTTGTATGCAGGGGTGTTGTCCTGCACAAACAAAACACCTTTGGATAGCTTTCCAAGTCTTTTCTTTCCAATTTTTTCCCGTAGAGTGGTCAGTAATGTCGAATAGTAATTTCCAGTTATTGTTCTACACTTATCCAAAAAATCAAACATGATTACTCCATGACAATCCCAAAAAACTGAATCAAGAACTTTTCCAGCAGTTTTCTGGACACTTAACTTCATAGGTCTTGGAGAACTAGAGTGTCGCCATTCCATCGATTGTTGGTTTGTTTCTGGACCGTAGAAATGTACCCAAGTCTCATCCATAGTAACAATTCGGTTTAAGAAGTTTACGTTTAGTGCTTAAAGTCTTTAAATACATAAAGTTGTAGGCTCATCGTGATGAGACATTTATTCCATTGCATTCGTGCTAATTAGTTGCAAGTTGCGTGTGTTCAAGATAACATCAACAACGAAAAAAAGCTTGAGATCAAGTAGTGTTCCCGTTATTGATGATGTAAAGTACCAGAAGCTGAATATTAACACCTACACCTCGAGAAGAAAAAATAAAACATTAGTTTCGTTACAAAAATATCACATCTTCAGATTATATGGAGAGATTAGATAATAATAATAGTTATGAAAATCTAGGTTTAATTCGATGGATTGGGGAAAAAATACAACCAAATAATCACCTCCAGAAAATTGTACAAATAGAAACAACACGTTCAGATTGTTGGATGTACACTTTTTCACTATCTGAATAGTCGACATGCTATCGAATGTGGAAAATATTCATTTAAAATAGAAGCTGCTATAGGTATTGAATTACTTTTACTTATCAGTCGAATGTGCATAATGTCACCGTTCATTATAATCAAAATTTAAGCTTTAATTTAGCCTATAAAATCAACTAGGTAAGAATGATTTTAGTAGCTTTTCTTGTACCTTCGCATACCTACATACTTTTCATATCTTGAAGAATTCTAAGCTATAAATATATAAAATAAATTTCCTTGATGATCAGACAAAAATATCCAGGAGATAATAATTATAAGTCTTATACTTACCACTTAACTCAGATTTGGAATATCAAACAAGTCAAATTATCTCAAAATCGCAGTCGTGAAGCATTACACCGGCAATGATTCTAGCGGCTTACGGTTAGCATGGATTCTGCAGAGCATGATTGCTCTAATTTTCTTATAAGTTTTTTATAACAAGTCATGACAGTATTGTTTACAATTTGTAGACAAAAGCTTGTGATGAACTAAGAAACAAACATATAAATAAGTAAGTATAGACAATTAATGAATAAAGGTATTATCTTTTAAAATGTACATGTGAGAATTTTTATATGTAACATGTATCACTTGTAGACAATAACAAAATTTAAACAAATATTATTTACTATACAGCGACACTAATATATGTAATATATTTTATAAAATATTAAACCAACATTAAAGCAGTGTCTAGTTTCGAAATAGATATTACTATTAGAATATAAAACGTTTATAGTATGGAAGGTAGTTTCCAGTAAATACGCTTTCACATTTTGCGAAATGCGGGAAAAGATGTTATAGATTTCATAGCAATTGGCAAACGATTGTGCATTTTTTTGCATTGTACAGTATTGAGCCCTTAACTTATTTTGTACGTGAAGAAGGTAGATCAAGATCGTTATTAGCAAAAAAACTCAATCTTCACCAAACTTAATTTAACTTACTCTGAGTTTATCTGTTGTTGGCTTGTTAAGATTGAATTTTCGCCAAATTGTAATAAGCCACTCTTGGCTAAAATATATGATTCAATAAAAGAATTGATGAATTATTTTATACCGCATTTTTCAATCAACTTATTTTTTAGTTTAAGCACGAGCGAGACAGGGCTGGAAATAAAGTTCGAAACTAGTAAATATACTCACATCTCGTGAAGTATATAAGATTTTTTTCATCCGCAGAATTTATCCTTCGATTTTTATTGATTAAATATGATGTTTTCCGCCTGAAATTTTAGACAGCTTTCACCGGTTTCTATATCATCATAAGCAGTGTCATTTTCTCAACAACGTCAAGCGTGAGTTTATTATAAAAACTGAGAAATATTTATATTACTTATTTGTCGAATGGATTTAAAAAAATTAGCAGATATAACTTGTCTCTCGCTGCTGACAAAAAAATCGAGGAATGAAGAAACGTATCAATATTTCCAGTAATGGTACAAACCTAAGATATTTCCTACATTAGTTCAAGACTAACAGAAAACTCCTCCTTATATTGTTAATAACGGTTTTTAACACTGTTAGTGTTAGTAACCTTAGTAACAATTAGCAAAATGTTTTGATTGTTAGTGTTAGTATTATTATTAGCTTATGCCAAATGGAAGGTGTATCTTATTCACTTATAAAAACCACACAGTATTTAATGAGTTTCAACTACAAATATAAGAGATTTAATTTTCTATTTCATCAAAAACGTCAAAATAACAATAATTTATAAAAATTGAGTAATATCAACTTATATGAATAATAATAGTGTAAGTATTAGAATTATGAACACCATCCACAGAATTTGGATAAATGTTTTCTGATTTTTTCTCAATTTTCATGGAATATTCTGACTACATACTTCCTCTAGTTTACTGTTATTCCTAAACCTAAAGTATATATAATTATTCTATATCCTTTTGGCTGTTATATATGCAATAAGCTGTCCATACTTTTATGCGAGAGGTATTGGATAGAATTGATAATAATCCAAGAAGAAATTCCGTGCAAAGAAAAAAAATTTATATACTATTCACATGGATAGATCAAATTATTGATATCCTTGATAAAAATAGTCTATTAGGAAACAAGTTATCAGTGCACTGATGATAATGTGAAGGTTTTAAAAGGGATTTGTTGGTTAGGATATTATTTCCATAGTAAAATACTCTATCGTCTAAAAACAAATTCTTTCCTAGCAAAGTAGCTTGAGATTCTTCCGTAATATGTGAAAAATCTATCCAGGTTTGAAATTTCATTTCCATTTCTTGCTTTTGTACTTATCAGTAGGTATATGACAATGTCCTCATGTCATCATCAATTGTTCCTCGTATTCAATTTAAAGTGACTACAAGACACCACTACCAGATCGTGTCTAGAACTGACATCTTTCTGGTTCTTCATTTGAATCTGTTTATGGGAATTACTCATCTTATATTGATGTCTAGGATGAAGAAACAATATAAAATTGAAAATTCACACCAACATTTTTGATATTGAATATTACGACCATAAAAGTAGGAAAGGTAAAGTTTACTTTACCTTTAATTGGTTGGTTTCGAGTCTTCACTCAATAATCGCTAACATTCACAAGTAATAAACAACAAGACTCTTTGTAGTAACAGAGCAAATGCTCGTTGAAGTTAGGCACAATTTCAAGTAACCTTTGAAACCCTCAAAAACTACAGAATTTAGAAAATGTTCATATCTATTTTGTTAAGTATTTTGGATTGTGGTTTTTCAATTTACCTAGGACACATTCGGTTCAAATGTATGACTAGAATCATATTTGAGATTTAAATATGAATATTTATAATTGTTATAGTATATTTGTAAGGTAGTCACCTGTATTTTCTAGATTAGAAACATGTGTCCATTAAACTAACTTTAAGATGATGAAATTAGATAATACTTTTTTGAATCTATTAATAGAATTACCATTATAACAATTTCTCGAGAGTATAACAAATATAAATTAAGCATAAAATTGAAATAAATTGCATAAAATTATTGAAAAAATTGTATTTATATATCCCACATTATTTAGTTGCTTCGAAATGAGACGTACGAATAATTGAGCAATTCCTTCATGTATAAAGCTTACATTGGAAGAAGCTTTATTCATTGTAGTACTATTACTGAGCTACACTGAACACTGAACATTGAACCAAGTCCAAAACTGAACGTTAAAAGTTCTTTCACAAGATCTGCATGAACTCTGTCGAATCTTACCATCAGTTCACAATTCAACTTTGTCTTCGTCAATTCAAATCATCCTCAACAACCGATTATACCAAAATATCCGCTCCTTTTTTCACATTTCAACACAGTTTAAATAGAGTCTGTGTTTTTCAATTATTTTTCTTCTTAATATTTGTATGCTATCGTTTTATTCTTATATAATGGCATGGAATGTTCAATAATAATATCCACGAGGTGTCTTCTATGAATATGAACTGACTGAGCTGTAAGTTCAACAGGACTATATAAAGTTTATACGTGATAAGGACATGTTTTATATGCGTTTCCAATTAGCATATTAAAAAATTGAAACATTTGTGAAAACTACTTATAGTAATTTGCTTCACAGTATTATTATATTTTGTAATTCTTGTGTTATTTGTTTGTTCTTATTCCGCAACTTCATCAATAGAAGTTTTTGATAACGTTTTCGATTGTATCTCTATTTCTTGTATTAATCAATGATTGTAGATTACGTAGTTTTGTCCACTGCTTGCGATTCCGTAGCCAGGACATATTCTTCCTTAAGATTTTTCTCTGGTCTTCCATCTTCCATTCTATCAACAAATGCAAGTAGCTCAGTATTTCGCATTGTATGTTCCAAAAAATTTGTTTTTCACTTTTTATTTTAATATATTAAAAGATTCATTATTTTTCGGTCTAGCTGTCCAATGTACCTAAGTTTGTCAAAAGCAGTCACTTTCAATGTACAACTTTCCAAACTTGGCATTTAACGAAAAACCTTAAGAATGCCTGTCGGGTTTGTTGAATGTGGTATTCCATTCCCTTCTCTGATGATCTGTTTTTGAAAAGCGAAATGTACTTTTTGTCCATTCTTCTTATTGCATAAAATTAACATATTTTCAGTAGAATTATTTTAGAAAAGTTTATCATCCTGTAACATAAAGTTATGGAATATAAAGTAATTTATTGCATTAGCTGGCGAATCTGAAATATCTCTTCTTCATAAAAAACGGCAGTTAGACAAGCATCTACAGGTTTTTTGTCTCCTTTTGAATAAAGAAGTATTTAAATTCTGTCCTGTCATTATTTTTGTACTTCTGTACTGAAATCATTTATTTTATCAACGGAATTTCACATCGTATGACGTTGATTATGCATGAGAAATCCACGTTTATTGGTCAATCCTCCCTCTCCTATACTGATCCGCGTGCACAAGAAAGCGGTGCACGTGTAACTCGCGAATGTAATAATCGGCCTCGAAATGAAACATTGACTGACATTAGCGTGCAATCTGTGAGGACATTAATTTTTTTATTTCTTATTTTGGAGAAAATAATAGCAATCAAACGTAGTTAGCAACCGAAACCAGTTGTATTAAATGCGAATATACCTAAACGCAAAAAATGTGAATATGAACGTGCTTTTAAAACAGAAGCTTATGAAACTGGTTCAGCGGATATAATGTAAGCAATAGTCTTCACTGCTTTCCATATTTAGTATTGGGAAGTGAAGAGGCATCAGGATGAACAAAATGTGAGGTTATATATTTAAAACAAACACAAACTTTTCTCTAAGTAAAATGGGTGAAAATTGGATGAATATATATACAGGTACTCAATAAAACCATTATTTGTGTATTGATACAGTTTTTTGGAAAGGTGAAGGCATTATCAGCAGGGTAAACTATTGATTTTCAGTTTTAAAATAAAATCTACTAATTTGTCAACTCACTTTCACTTGCCACTGCCGCCGCTGAGTAGAATAAGCTACAGAGTGTTGATTTCTCTTAAGGCATTTTGTATAACGTAGGAAAACCCTATTTCGAAAGTTATATGTTTGCTTCGTCACAAATACTCCAAATATTTCCAAAATTTGGACTGCAGAGATATTCACTATGTTTCTTAAAACACTTTTTGATGTGGAATAACCCATATAACTTCTCGTGGGACTAGTAATCGAAATAATACTAAAAATTATTCGAATTGGATTTTTTAAATAGTATAGTTGAGTTAACAGCAAATTAAGGTTACACATAGTTTATTTAAAAAAAATTTTGATTTAGGAAACAAGAAAATCGTATCATATTCCATCTATATGCCTTTTTTTGGTATCGCCGGCGCCAGTCGACACTCGGATTCTCTGTTAACATTACTCACATTTTTTTCTAGACCATTAACATTCAGATCAGCTTGGGGTGTCTTATCTTCCCTTGTCTTTTATGTCGAAGGTTTGAATATTCATATTGATGTTTTAATATTATTTGCAACGACACACGCTACAGCACATTTATTAATATTGATACCAAGTTCTCCATTATTATTAACCTAATATTTATGGACCATATAATTTCTATATTGAATAGTATGAAGTTAATGGTAAAAAATTTTGAATTAGGATGTAAATACAAATAGCTTGGACAAAGAGGTTCGATTTACATAATAGAATATAATTATTATTATTAATATAATTAGAAGTTATCTACAGTATATCTCTCAATGTACAATTCACGATTGGACTTCAATCAACAGTGCAGTTTATAATTTCTGCACACATCACACGTAGCAAAGTGAATCTCTTTAAAAAATTCACATTATCAATTTATTGGTCAAATTTCATAGTTTTAATATTATAATGCAGTAAGAAGGTTCTGAAAAATATGCAGTGTGAGTCTGAAATAAAATCGATAGTTGAAATACTTGTTGTTAATATGCTTTTATTAGTATGACCTACACGGTTGCAATTGACGTTTTGGCCCCCTACTTTGAGCAATCAGATTAAATTCAAAACTATGCCCACTTGTCAAAGACTTTTTTTATCCTTCGAATGAGAGTAGGAAAGATGAGCTAGTGGTCGAACTACGTAAGAATTGGAAACATCGAACCATGTTAAAGACTTAAAAATGATGAAAAACACGTTTTAAAAATGAGTGACAACAATTTCGAGCAAGTAGATTATGCGTCAAACTTAAATATACTGCAAAATATCGACAGATCCCGGAAATTACTCTATTCAGATCATAGGTTGACGACAAGGATGATCGAGAACAGTAGAGGCTTAGCCACAGCCGATTTTGAGTGATGAAATAGGGATAACAATATTTGCGCAATTGCAATAAATGCGTTTTTGTCCTGGGACCTTCTGATTATTTTTGTTCTCCAAATTGAAAAATTTATCTAAATGGATGATATATGCATATAACAAAACTTTAAAACAGATTTAACCAACTTGCTGAAAGCTATCTTATCCAGTCACAGGTCCGTCATTAACACCCGCATTAGCTCAGAGAGATTTAAATAAGTAGAACAACAGCTTACAATACTGGCGTAGTTAACGATTCTTTTCAGATTATTAAGTTATATGTTCGGTGAATCAAGATTAAGATGGGGATTTTTGCAAACGATTCACTCCACTTATATTTGGAATATTATAAATGTGAAAACGAAGATAATTTAAAAGTTTCTAGCCTTAACCTGAAAAAGTTAGCTCTTATAATCTGGGAAGTATATTTGCGTATGCCTTGAGAGATTCTCATAAAATTTTTAGCCACTTTAAGCGCTTAGTTTATGTTTTACAAGTATAAGTGAGTCCTTTTGAATATTTTCCTAGGAAATGAAAAAAATGTAGCTGTTGAACTGTCATTAAAAATATGTTTTGTAAAGCAATATGTCTAAACAAATGAGGAGCTAAACACTATAAACAGAGACTCTACACCACCATATATAACAATAAAATTGTAGGCATCTAAATTCAAACGTGCCCCTGTCGCTTGACTCACAACTACCATTAGGAATAGCCAAAAACTGCGACAACCAGATATATTATCGAAGAAGTTCCTTAAATTGTTAGAGAGATAGAAGAGGCTATTGGCATGTCAGAAAGTCTATATACTATCTAAAGAATCATGCATGCGTAAGAGTTTGCGCACTTTGGACAAAAAGCACATTTGAATCCATATTTCTCAGTCTCGGTCTCAGCGAAATGAATCAGATTTTTTGCGTGGCTTCTTAACTGTAGATATAACCATCCTGGAACAATAAAAAGTATCAAAACACTTGACTCCAAAAGGCAAACAAGCATCGAAAAACGCAAAGACGGTTTCATCTACCGGAAAAGTAACGGCGACCGTTGTTTTGCGATAGTCATGGGATTGTGTTAATTGACTATCTCCAATAAAGTAAAACAGCAGGTGAGTATCGCGCATTATAGACGGATAAGGTAAGGTAGATATCAGAAAAAAACATTTGGAGCCAAAAATATTGTTTTTTCATGGGAACAAAGCATTTTATCACACTTTGGCGATGAAATTACGAGATACACTTTTAATCAGTTGCTCTATTACCAGAACTGGCCCCCAGTGTATATTTAGTACTTCCCAACCTCAAAGTATCGCTTGCAGGAGATTTATTTTCATTACACGAGGGCTTAAACGAATACGTAAGCGCCTAGTTTCAGGAGTAAGACAACAACTATTATTTGGAAGGATTGAAAAGGTTGGAGCCTGGCTGGATTAAATTTATATATGGAAGAAGAGACTATGTTGGATAAGTGATTATGACAATAAAAAAATAAAACCGTCTCAAAATGTTTCCAATTATTATCTAGACTGATAGATAAAAAACAATTAATCCTGTAACTTGAAGCTAAACAGTAAACTATAATTGAATCAACTTGTCTAATTAAAAAAAGGCCAGAAAAAAGCTGGAAGACGTTTTTTTTTGTTACATTAAAGTACATACATACAGAACAGCTACGTATTTTGAGTGTTAATCAAATATTTATTTGTAACACTTTCTATTTCTTTCTTTTATGGCTTCTCATATATTTCCTCTTCAAAAGAGTAATCACTCATAATGACTAGATCCCTTATCACTTGGAACCAAATTTCCATTGCTCCCTGCTCGTCGCTATCAGCTCTCCAGTTCTCATAAATGGTGAGTAAGTTGAGGAAGTTTAATCGAGTTGATCATAACTTACATCCATACCCAAAAAATTATCCCGTCCTACTTTTATTTAGATCATAACATTGAGTACTGGCATAGTAAGCTTTTCGCCTAATTTGTGAATCAGTAAAAATAACTTGGCGTCACGGGACTCAGGAAAATCATTTCAAATATATTAAAACAATCGTGTGGGACAGTTTAATACACAGTATCATTTTATTTTCTGAACTATGAATCTATTCTTATCTGTATAACGGACATTCCAACTACCATGATATCACTCATGCATAAACATATTCTAAAATACGCTACAAATTATTTTTACAGTTACGACCCTAATAGGATAGCCTACGGTATTTATTAATTTCGAAATATCGAAAACAAAAAACCAATACATCTCGTTATTTATCTCTATATATGCAATTGTCCAAACAAAAATGTTCGATAAATATCAAAAATAGCAGTCGCCATCAAGTCATAAATAATAACAGAACAAACAAAAATTTGCAAAACTTTTTCTTTGGCGTATCGTGCGAGGGAATATTAATATATTGTCGAATTTTTTCCATATACAAACAGGCTCATGAACAATATTTGCTTAACGGCAAAATAGCTAATAATTTCAAAATTTTTATTAGTATATTTCAAATAACTTTTGAAATATTCACTATATTATGGGAATTTATCAAAAGTATTTTAAAATAACATCTCTTGGTGAGTTCAAGTACTACTATCACTCTACTACCACAAAAGGATAATTTATGGCCTGTATCTTGTTATGTGTTTCTCTAATACATGAATAAACTAATAATTATTGGATTAGGATCAGTGATCAATCTACTACATAGAAAAAGTACATTCACATCGATCACATACTTGAGAAATGGTAAAGTAACAAAATTTAAACAAATGCACTCATATAAATATTTTATGGAGGCTTATCATTTTTCTTTACCTTATATATTCAATTTCATTGGAATCATTCGACCTAGTTATTATGTATTACATATTTATTTTCCTTATAGAATAAAATTGTGTCAGTTTTATTTTGTTTTAATTATAAAAATTGTTATCATTACCAAATAACAATGTAACGTTTTTCGTATTCATTTCCACTCTTTCTATTCGTGGGGTAAATTATTAAAAATGTCCCCCACGTTCTTAAATTAGACCATACAAAACATTTAACTTTCACTACGACTATTTATTTTAAACTAACTAATTGCACTACATACACTTATTTATATACCACAAATAGAAATCTGCAAAGTTCTAGAACAAATAGAAATACAATAAATAAATAAATAGACTTTCGTAGAAATTATTTAAAAGAAATACTGTAATAAACATCCTTCTATAATAAAAA
Organism: Diorhabda sublineata; assembly: GCF_026230105.1. Taxonomy (NCBI): domain Eukaryota; kingdom Metazoa; phylum Arthropoda; class Insecta; order Coleoptera; family Chrysomelidae; genus Diorhabda; species Diorhabda sublineata. Next base: position 34,163,187 of record NC_079477.1, read on the forward strand.
GTTCGCTTCGCTTTTATAAAAAACAATCAAAGGTGCAACGCGAATTCGCCGAATTTTAAAATCCCATTGTAGATGGCCAGGGGCGGCCTAAGAACCCAAGTCGTAGCTTGTTCGTAGATAGAGTGAAATAATATACATTGGATTCAACAGAGATTCAGATGACGAGATTCAATATGAGCAAGGCAAATATTTTTGGAATTTTCAAATATTTCTGAGAGATAAGAGACTCAATAGGTTCCAAATTATGCTGAAGTGGAGGTGATTGATATAGCTGACATATTTGTCAAAGTGGGGGCAGATAAAACATTCGTAGAACCTGAAACTATTTGTGGAATCGGCTATTGGACAATTGAGAAAATACAAAAAATAATTTATATAGGAAAAATAAATCATTTAATAGCATATATAATGTTTTTGGGATAGCTTCTTAATATTTTTTTATTCAAACACGTTGAAGTTTCTCTATTGAAATTGAAAGATGCGTGAGATGCATTACAAAACACACCTACTGGGGACCAAGGCTTATTACAACAGAAAGAGAGGAACTATTCAATGCAACTAAGCAACTGAAGTGATAAATCCTATCAACAGGTAAACCAACACACTGGTCTACCGATAAAATTCCCGACTTGATCGATAACAAGGAATATATCATTTAATTATCTGCAAGTAGAAGAGGAGTCGAATATGAACTCAGACCATTCCTCTATTCCCTTCACGATTAGTTTCAAAAACAAAACCCTCCATACTTAGTCAATAGACCAACAGATTGGCAGAATTTCCAAGCTATATTAGAAGAACTAATCTCTCAGTGAATCTCAGAAACAAAGAAGAGTTGGAGAAGGATTTGGAAATCCTAGTCCAATGTATCCAACAAGCTGCATGGAATTGTACCCCCAACCTAATCGCAATGAGGAAGGGAAATAACTACCCAAACGAAATTAGAAAACTAACACGTGAAAAGCACAAACTGAAACGCAGAAGACAAAACCAGACTGAATAATGCTACTCAACAACTGAAATTGAAAATCCAAAATATGAAAAACAAAACTATAAGTGAGTACTTAAGCGAATTAACATACGACAAGTCTACGGAATAGTCACTATAGAAGGCGACCAGAAGATTAAAGAGACCAATCACCCAAATTTTTCCAATCAAAAACCAAGATGGTAGGAGGGCTAGAAACAGTCAACAAAAAGCAAAAATATATTTGCAGAACATTTAGCACACACTTTTACAGCTATCGAAGTAGAAGAACGACTTGAACAATTAATACAAAATCAAGACAGTTTGAAAATAACTCATACTACTCCAAAGTAAGTATCCACAATGATTAAAGTAAATATCAACCAGAAGAGAGCTCCTGGCCTTGACTTAATCACAGAAGAGATACTGAAACATTCACTAAAGAAAGCTATAATCAAATTAACGCATATTATAAACGCAGCCTTCCGCCTTGAGTATGTACCTACCTTGTGGAAAGTACCTGAAGTCATAATGATTCCCAAACCAAACGTAGTAGGTATCTTCATACAGACCAATATCACTATCACAAACGATACCAAAGCTATTCAAGAAAATACTAGTAAAAAGATTAATCCTTATACTTGAAGAAAGAAAACTTCACCATAGAACCAGTACACAGGATAACATATGTCATAGAAAAATCACTAAGAAAGAAAAAAGTCTGCTCCTCTGTTTTTTAGACCTGGCTCGGGCGTTTAACAAAGTTTGACATTCAGAGCTCAAGTATAAACTGAATAAACTCTAACCAATATACAAAACTGTCCTATATAAAAGAACGAGCCTTCAGAATAAAACAGGAAGCTGCTCATCAAACTTAAAGGAAATTTGTGCGGATGTACCACAAGTTAGTGTTCTTGAGCCGCTCCTTTAGCTATTATACACCAGTGACATTTCTCAATTAGAAAACCACACTTTCGCTACGTTTGCAGAGACACAGCTATTTTTACCGTAGGCTGTTACCCCGAAGAAGTATCTACCCAATCTACAGACATCAATTAATAAAATTATTTATTGGAATAAATAATGGAAGATAAGTTTAAACAAGAAAAAATCGGTACTTGTAAATTTCATCCATAAAAAGGAGCCTTATGTAGACGATGCACAGGTACCATAGGATAATACAGCAAAAAATCTGGCGCTAATAGCGATCTTTATTGGGACCGGGAAATAGACACAGTAAGGCAGGTATTCACTAAATTCCCAGAGTCACTAACAGCGGCTCTTGAAACATGTGAACATCGAGGCTATTCAGCTCCTCAGCAACACGAACCTTGAGAGAAACCTGAAGAGGACGAAGCCTTTTGAGTAAGTTATCTAAGTTCTTAGTGTAAAAGCATAGCAAAGTGCCGAATTTTACATATTAATGTTAGTGTAGACAAAAACAATAATAATTGAAGAGCTTCAACTGAGTAAGACCCTTAGTTTACAGACACTTATAGTAATTAAGGATAGGATAAAATTTCTTATTGGTCATAATAATGATTAAATTATAAAATGCACAACTCAATTAAATGGCAAAATAAAAGCATTATTCGAAATAAATTCCATATATTTAAGATTTATTGTTAAGATATATCAAAAATTCTGCAAATGGAAGAATATATTGAGAAATGTCTTTCATGAACTCTTCAGTAACTGGTATCAAGGGAGAAGTCTACTTACAAAAGTTTTCAATGAAAGAACTGAAAATATTTCAAAAATAAGAAACCGATATATTAATTAGACTGATATTGTTGGTGCCTTCAACATTACAGTTCAAGATGAAGATCTTGACTTGATTAACCCTTATGCCAATACGTAATCGTTACAAAGTTATTTAAAAGTCCACGTAACTACTGTATTTGACTGTAATTCTAAATTTATTAGTCGAATTTTTCAAGGAACAATTAGACTATTACGGTAGGCATGACTAGAATAAAAATGGGGGGCACATCATTTTTCCCATGTTTTGAGACCTCCTGAACACGATTATAATGGTTTTTCGAATGTCTGTAGTTTATATATATATATATATATATATATATATATATATATATATATCTGTTTAAGCTACAACTCTTATTTTCGTCTCTCGGGAAATTGCTATGGGTCCGATTTGGTTCAAAGTTAGCATACATGGGTTTTTGGCGGCGGATTGATGTTATTAGAGTTTGGTTGAAAACAAATGAATATTTCGAGGGGTCGCAGTGCAAAAAAGGTGGTTTTTGACCTTTGCTTACCTCTGTAGGTCAAACGAAAAGTGACTAAAAAATAAAATTTCACATGTAGGTTCAATTAGTTGCGAGATGATTTCCTATCTAAGGTCGAAACTTTCCATCTCCACCCCTCTCCATTTTATGGTCATTTTTGTTATATTTTCTTATTTTTTGGCCAGAAAAAGTTTAACTAGAGGGTTAGAACTTCGCATGAAAGTAGGGGTGATGTTGAAGAATTGTCTTTCTCAAGTTCAAAGTTTTCTTCTTCAGTTGTTCTAGCACAAAACGCCCGAAATCATTTTGATCGTTGTAATTGTTGAACTGGACCGCCTCCTATTTAATGAATAATACGAGTATGATCGTTGCTAGGGTGATTTTTTTTACTTCCCATTTTCGAAATTTCTTGTCATTATGACAATATTTTCTTTGTTGTCAATTGGAATTGAGCAAGAGGGTTCGAGACTACCGGGTCTATTGAAATCATGAATTTTCATTCGAGAGAGAGAGTTAACTTGTGAAATGAAAAATTATTGAGCAATAGCAAATTTTCCATATAAAGAAATAAGATTGAGAATTGATATCATTTCCAAGAAATTCATTTTATCGAAAGATTTGTTTGTGTATTAGTTAAATTCTTCATTCGACGAAAAATTCGACTTTCGTGATGGAGTTCTGCTGCCCACGGCTTTTTTTTTGGTCAAATATTTTTAGGTTGAAGAATCGAAGATCTAAACGGATTTGATAATTTGTTTCTAAATACAAAATATATGTAATTAATTATTATTAATATGTAATTAATATGCAATAAGAGTTGACCACTGTCAGCCCATAATTTAACTAGAAAGTTAACAGATTTTATTTCTAGATGCAGCACATCTCACAAGCATAAATGGTCAAAAATTGTTGATAATATCTTATCACTGTTCTTCGTCATCATGTAAACATCTGGATTAATCGAAGAAATCGTTTAAAAGTTAACAAACAAGAAAATCTAATTTAATCTAATGAAATTTTCCAAATTTCAATGTTCAATAATCAACTCAAGTAGTTTTTCATAGTTACTAACCACAATAATTACTGAATTTTTGGTCCATTTATTTTATTGAATTTTAGTTAGGAAATAGTATCGTTGCACTTTTGATTTGAATGAAGCAGATTTATAGCGTTCGATTTTATTTTAATTTGAAAATTGGAAGGAAGAACTTAATTTGAATACACAAAAAGAGGAAAGATAAAATGTTTGGCGTGATTTTTGTTTCAACCTACTTATTATAAGAGAGTTACACTTTCTATATGATCTTTCTCTAGTTCTTAAGTGGTAAAATACTGAGGATTTTTTACATTTCAAACCCAATTTAACTGAAGGCTGATATAAATGATTCATTTTACAGAAAATCGTTATGAAATTTGTAATATTATGTTAATTTAATTAAAAATAGTATCACACAGATGCAAAATTACTCATTTCCTACTCAGACCTGAAGTCGTGACCACTCAACTGTAAAGCGATGACCTAATCACGTGACTCTCAACAAATTTTGATCATAAAATGTTAAGCGACAAAATTCATGTATGAAATGATAGAAAAATATCACTTTGATATTATATATTATAAAAAAGTATCAACAAGGTTAAAGCAGGTTATAAAATGAAAGATCACTTAAGGTACAGTTAAAAAATGTGTGTGGTAATGAAATATAATTTTATATCTATGAAACATGTTGATATACTCAAATATAGGACTTTTCTATTATCCTTGATGCTTTCTGTCTAATACTGTCCAAGGAAAAGCTTATAACGTCCCTCAACGTTCAGCCCAGCTCTCCGGCTATTCTTTGTAATAAATAAAAATCGGAAAAACTGAATTTCAAAATTCGTTGTTGTGTCCTGCAAAATACTTTTAAATGGACATCAATCAACTAAAACCTTGTAATAGGATACGAATAGTGCGAGGAAAAGCAGGTATCCAGTATAGCCGTCGCTGTATCGTTTTATGGGGTTTTAACCGGATATTGTAATACCAGGATGTATTGCCAATGTGGCTATATATCAAGGATTTCGTTAGGAGTTTCGATTGGAATTTACACGTTGGAGGTGGACTAAAGGATTACGTTTTTTAGAGGATGAAATCAGTATCAACTTTCAAATTAGATATTCGCTGTAGTGAAATACGAGATGTGCTCAAAAATTATAGTGAATTTTATGAAAAATATTCAATAAAATACGCTTGGCTAGAAATGTACAGGGTGGGCAACTGAGAATACAAGGTGCTGTATTTCTATATACACCTAGACATAACATATATACAATGAGTTTGACGAAATAATTAATTATTTTTGTAAAGCTGTTGCAACCTACCCATTTGTTTGTGAATTTAGTAGAAACGAACACCACGTTATCTTCTACCACCTCATTTTAATATGTAGGCCGAAAAGGATTTTTAAGTCTTTCTAGTTTTTCAAATGGCACTTCTAATGTCAATTGTCTACCATGTACTGTGTTGTTGCGAAGTTAAATCCATTTCTTGAAAGCTCATTGTAAATGCAATTTTACAAATAAACATATTTCAATGTATAGTACAGAACATATTATGATGACGAAGAAAGAAAGAAAACTAATAAAAAATACAAAGACAAAACAATGGTAAACAGTTGTCAGCGTAAAGGAATTCACGAAAGCAACAGAGTAAAAGTAGACAGAAATCACCTTCTACTAGACGTAAATACTAAAATTTCAAATTATAGAAGGAAAACAAAACAAAAAAGTGATAGATAGACGAATAAAATTACATAACAAACAGAAAAAGAACATAGTTGAAATATATTTCTACAAAAAAAAAGAATATAATAGAACATAGAATTCAAGATGAAAAATATAAAAATACTGTGTGTGAGAGAAAAATAGTGAATGATAGTGTATAGAGTAAGAGCGCTACTGAAGATAACAATAAATAATTGAAAAAGGTTTTAATTCCACAACTAACAGTACCTGTTTTTGTTTGGGTTAGATTAGGTTAGGTTAGATTAGGTTGGTATGGTTAGGATAGGTTATGTCTAATTAGGTAAGGTTAGGTTAGGCTAGGAAAATATTTTTGGTCACAAAGTGTAGCAGCACTGGCAATAAATACAAGTTATCACTAAGAAAGATCGTTCAATTCTGAAATTATATTACTTTCTTACAAGTAAACGTACGTACATACACATAAACAATAGAATAGGTAGATATTGATAAAGGCCCGTATAAAGAAGAGACTGGTTAAGTTTCTTTTGGGAATTGTATTGCTCAAATATATGAGAAATACAAGTAGGCATTTTTAATTATATTAAATGCCTGACTGTATATATGTGGAAATGTCAGCATATCATGTACAAAACAATACCTTCAGTTATTAGATTGGCGATATTCTCATGATGATAATTCCAGAAATAAATATAGGGAAGATTTTTTTTGTCAATTTTGTGATCTACAATTTTAATCAGTGCTGATTTTCGATACAACTTTTATAAAGTTTCTAACCACACAAAGCATCAATTGGAAATTTTTTAGACTCAATGTTTACTGATCTATTCAAAAGTGTCTTCGAAAATTTGACTCTGGTGGTTTTTTGACATTTGCTCCCTGACAGTAAAATATGCATGTCCGCATAATTATAATAATATTAAATGATAATGTCTCATTATTTTAAGCGAAATAAGGTTGCGTGATGGTGAATATAAACAGTTCTTCAGGACACTAAAATTGTGTAAGAAACGTGAATTTAGAACATAACGATTGGAAGTAGAATCCCTGCCAGGTAATCTATAGGATTCAAACGAACAAGCACTTCTCATTCGAAATATTTTTCTGTCTACCACGGTTACTGCTGAATGATCTTTCGAACAGTAAAAGTACAAAGGAAGATAACAGACTGACTGATATGAATAAAAGAAGACTTTAACAATGGCGCCACAGAATGACAAATGATAAGATCGATTATTGAGGATGGTGTTAACTCATCCAACCACTAATAATATGACATAATTTGTTAATTGAAAAAATAATAATAAAAAATAACTTTTATTTCAAAGAATTCTAGCTTAATTCAGATAATATTGAAACAATAAGATATAGGGCTAAAATTATTTTCTTTTATTTGAATATTTCATATCCAGGCAATTTTTTGAGAGAAAGGAGTAACCAAAAGAAGCTATTCCATTTCAACGGAAACCGTTGCGCTTATCAAAATAGAAGGAATAATTAGTAAAAAGCTACAGTAAATATATTTTTCTATGAAAATATAAATAATTCTTGATTATTTGGTTAACGATATTTACATGAATAAAGTTGTCAATGACTTTTTATTCGTAAAATGATTCGGAAAAGACAGATCGTCGTTTAGCCTGCTTAGTGCTCTAATATAATTGAGTGTCAATTTTCTGGTTTCCTGAAGCAAATTATGAAATAAAAAAATTTGGATTTGTATGTCGTCTAACCATTATTTTTTTCCTATTGTTCATTTTCTGAAGTTCAAAATAGTTGGAAGCTTTTATACAGTCATAATAAACATTCTATTTTTTTTCCTATAAAGATTTTTTGTTATGAAAAATATGCGTTAATCTTTCGATGAAATGTATCTTAGCCAATGCTAAATATCACCTAAAACGAAGATGATACTCAAGTTTTGTAGCGGGGAAGAGAAAAGCGTCAAATAATATTTTAATGTTGCACCTGAAATAATGTTGTGGCGTCCCGAATGTATATGTTTCCCTAGTTGATGGAAAAACCCGTAAAAAGGCGAAAATTACAAATGGAAATATTAATGGCTTCTCAGGTTTCGCTCTTCTTACATTCATATTTTGCTTTTAAATATACATGCGAACTTCTTTCTGTGTTTATTTTAAAATTTTATTACGGATTCAGGAACTCTAAGCTATGAGTTGAAGAGGACACCGAGACTGATGTAATAAACATGCAATTTTTCAATTTTTTGTTATCAAGGCAGGGTATATTGAATGTTTCCATTCATAGTATTGATTTTTGATATCAATACTGTATTGAACCGAGTACTATAATAATTTCGTTACAGTAATAAGTTTTTCAATAACAAATATGGAAGTGGAACTGTAATATTTTCAATATGGAATCCCGAAAATAGATGGATATCAATATCTTATATTAACACGCTTTTATTAATTTCAAATATATAAAATTTCTTTTCTGAGTGAGTTTATACCGGGAGGGTGTCTAGCTACTAAAAACGGCCGTCGACCATATCCTAGGAACGGATTATATAACAGGGAAAAAAAATATGATAAGAGTGTTCCCAAGAAATACGTGAAAATTATTTTAAGACTTTTAGCTCACCTCTATATTTGAAAATATAGAATTTAAAAAACAGAATTTGTTAAAATTTAACATATTAAGGAGTTAAGAGTTCCTCAATAAATTTTCGCAAGTGGGGCAGGGTGGGAACCGTGTTATAGAAACATCCCTGTAAGTCTGGTTCTACTCAACTTATTTTTATAAACTTGATGGTGCTTGAAAGAGTATTTTTTCAGCAATACAAAATATATAAATTCCAAGCAATTCAATTTGGAACGTGAACGCTAGAGGGCATTGTTTCATATATTTTTAATATTGTGATTCCTTTTGACACATTTGAAAAGATGCTGGAGAGTTTAAGTAAGTATTTTGGAAGTTAACTGAATCTATATAAAAATATATATAAATATAAAAATTTTTCAAAATTCAATATAGGAGTGTTGTGGTTGAGTAGATAACAAGCCGTTGTGAGTTAATATCCAGCAATATTTTGTACTATGTACTATGTACTATGACTAATCTCTGCCCTTTCGAGACTGGCTTTCGTTACTCTTTTCAGCTATCAGCTTCTTAACGAGTATGAAAGAACGATTTTACGCTTCGTTTGTGTAGATAATATGAGTTGGGTCTCCTCCTTGTTGTATTAACCTACACTTTTGAGTGGATTCATCCATCATTATCTGCTCGTCAAAGAGATATATTCTTCGTAAGCACCTCTGAGATTCAACTCTATTTCCTTTGGTTCTCTTTTCTTCTCCCACTTTCTGGAATTATTTTTTTTCCTTTGTTTTTCCTCCGTGACGCCAACTATATCATTTGCCCGCTGTTTCTTTTTCTAGTATTTGTTTTTCAGTATTCTTTTGGTACTGTCACTTTTTGTGATGGGATTTGGACATTCCTCCACTTTTTTCTTCATAAAATTTTTTCTACAGCTCTTGTTTCAATTATATTCTCGCAACTTATCTCCTTTCTGCATCGTTCAAACCAATGCCCTTATATTTAGTGAAAACCCGCGATAAGCAAGTGAACTGAGCTATATAGGTAGAATAAAAACAATTTTTTAATTTTTTTATTAAAATTGGAGAACTATCACTTTAAAATGAGGAAGTAATTGATATCGACTATTTTATCCCATGTTTTATGTCATAACCCAGTTTAATTAAATCATAAGTTATAAAATTGATTCATTATTTTCAGGAAAAAGTTTCACTTTGACTATTATCGTCTCCACAACACCTCCACAAGTTGCTACTTACAATAAAGCCATCAAAGTGACCGTTGATGGACCAAGGGAACCAAGGTCAAAAACCAGGCAACAAGGATTCCATCATTTCCCTTTTGGTCCTCGACCTTTCGCATCAGATCATCTTACTGGTAGCTTACCATTCAAACTCAGTGGTAAGTTAATTTACTATATCCATTTCATTAAGCACAAATTTATACTTTTACAGTAAAAGTTAACAAAACTATAATCTTTTTCAACGGAAATGCATACAACTCAATTTTACAAGAATAATGGTGTATATTTGAAGTCGATAGGATAAGTATTAACAAACTTACAAAGTTTGAGAGTCTGGATATATTTTATACCCCCCGATATACCCTCCAAATAGGTACTACGTCATCAGCGCCAATTGTGTATGAGAGCGGCTTCTTGTTTGACAAAATGTTATAGTGACTTGTCATTATTTTGACCACAAAGAGTTGATTTGTTGATAAAAATGATAAAAATGGAGGATTGTTTTTTCGTAGTTCTTCAGAAAATTTGATTCAAATAGTTTCCCTTGCAATGTTTATTTTTTTCCACAAATAACGATTTTATGATTAGTAAAATCCGCGGCATGAACCAGATTGTTTTCTAACTAATTTGACATAAAATGTTAAAACACTTGAAAATACAAATATACAAGAATGTTGACAGATTTAACTCAAATTTATATTATTTTAAAAGCTACTTCGATTTATAAATTGTTTTAAAAACCATGATACTTAAGAAACAGATAAACGACAGACACATTCATGTCGCTGACAACGTTAATCCTTTGTGCCTTCAAATTATCCTGGGTTCCAATTCGCTCTAGAAAACTTCAAACCTGGTACCTACAGTTTGAAGGCACAAAACATTAACACCGAGCTAACAGCGACATTGAACGCATTTGTCGTATTATTTATCTATTTTATGAATTGGGGTACTTTTTGAAACAATTTAAATTTGACTCAAATCTGTCAACATAAGTTTAATACCTCAATTTACGAATTAGGGATTCCCATTGCAGGTAAATAGTACTAATTATACAAAAATTACCAACCAAAATGTTTACACAAACACTACCACAACACTCACGATTACTCAGTCTGACGCGCGTTTCGTTTTATTTCGTTTCTTCAGGTGTAGACAAACGTTGACCTCGTATTTTATTTTTGGTTTGCGGAAATAAGAAGAAATCATAAGGTACCACTGTACGACGGATGACCCATCAATTCGATGTTTAGACACTTCGAAATAGTTATTTGTACGCTTAGGCCGCGGAATACCTTTTTAACGCACCGACAGGACAGTCCAATGTCAGTGCGAGTTTAAAGATTGATGTGACAAACAGAATGTTAAGACGATGTCTGAAAACATTTTATTGGCTTATTTGATGCAGAAATCAATTGTTCTAAAAAGTTTTGGAGTTTATGGAGCATTTATTCCATACTGAATAATCGAGACAATATCGAAATAAGTCAGTTTTCAAAATTAGTACCATTTCTGAAAAGAAAAGTAGTAGGTTATCGTGCAAAAAAGTCTAGAGATTTTACGCGTTCCTGAAACAAGCTGACGATGAAAAATACTTATTGTTGAAGGTAAGTGTTACGAGATTTAAATTTCATTTACAATTTTTTTATTCACTGTACTGATTTTTATAGACAGTTTTGATAATGAGAATATCTGGTGCCTTGCGACGAGATAAGTCAGTAAAAACGGTCATTGAAGATATTAATAGTAACCGTTCCTAAACCAAGACGGATAAGAAGCGTGTTTTCACTGTTACTAATAATGATTTCATAAAAATTTATAGTAAATATGCAGCTCTTCGACCAAAACATATTGTTGATAATCGTCGTATATTATTGACTGAAAGTGCACCGCACAAGTTGATGGAGTGCATACCATTTGGAAAATGCCTAGTATTTCAGATTACCAAATCCTGAAACATATACGGGTCACTGTCAGAAGTTCTGTCACGCTGCTTGTCAATACTGATACCGATATGTCAATTCTTGATCGTCACGGTGGATGGAAGTCCAAGACAGTAGCGGAAGGATATATAGAAGACTCTATCGAAAATGAGAAGCAAATTACCAACGCAATGAAGTATCTGGTTTGAATGTAGGCAATAACCATTATTAAGAAACACTTGATGTAGTTGCTTCAACTTCTGGAGTAAATATAAATAATAATACAAAAATATTTGTGAGTACTTATGTATTTGTTGGTATTCAATAAAAAATAATCCTTGTCTTTGTAATAATTTAGAAATGTAAAATTTGGTTTCGCTCAAGTTGCTATTGGTATCGCGAAATACTGACTTCGCGTGCAATTTCAAGAAAACGTTTCTGTTCGAACAGATCTGTGAGAGCTTGCACTGTTGTGGTGGAAAATGACTCGTTTTCTACGATTAGTTTCCCCGATTTTTTCGTACAAATCTGGCAAACAAATGTTGGCGCAGCATTCAGAATTGACTGGTGACATGTCTAGTTATTTCGAACAAACAGGCGACCATTTGATTCGAAGTGCATTGTGCGGTAACAACTTGTTGTCTAACAACAGCTTTTTTCCAGCGATTGTCAAATTGTTATGCGGTATCCAACGCGAACAAATTTTTTTGACAGCAATATGAATGAGTTATATCTCAAAACTTAAGTAGTAGCCTTCGTTTTTATATATTATAAATGAAGCCTCCTCCAATCACGCTGATATATAAGTGTAATAAATCCCAAAGGCATTTATGAGAGGGGCTAATTTGAGATTTTTAGGAACAAAAAAAGTAAAAATGATAGACAAAATCTAACAACAAAACTTCCAAGTTAACAAGTTAGCGAAATTACTATCAATTAAAAAAATACGAACTTTGGATTTTTGAGAGTTTTATCAGTAGTTATCTATATATCTTCTTAACTTCTATAATCTCCTATTACGAACATTGACTATCAATTCTCCTAATTTCTTATTTTTCCAAGAGGAACACTTTGCAAGTGACTAAGAAGATAACACCAAAGTGGAGAGGAGTAATTGTAGAGCCATTAAAGTGATTCGCCCTAGTGTTTTAATTGATAATTAGTAAATTAAATTAATGAGGTAGGTTATGTATCTGCAGCCAAGCGCTAGCTAGTTATAACGCTATATATAGACATAGATTACATGAATAATGAAACGGGTTTACTATACAGTGACGTTCGAAACAAATATGAAAATGAGAATGTTCCTTAAAATATTGATGATGGCAGAAGAAATGTTTTTTGAAAAATTGCAAATCTGACTCTACTTCTCAATAAATTTAATTGCTTTCTGAGATATCGTCGTACATTTTTATAGACGAAGAGTGTTTTTAACTTTTATCATTTTTAAATGGAAAACAAGTTGAAAGATAAAGACGAAATCGTTTGGCCATTCACATGCCGTGAATGCAACTAATCACGTCATTGGAATGGGATAGAAATGGACGATGGAGATACATCTCCATATACTTCCATACATCAGATAGTTGTTGGAAAATATAGATCATTATTAGTACCTGTTTCTGCAGCTAGTAGCTGAGTGGCTGAAAAGAAAGCCACAAATTATCATCATTATCATGATTTTAACTGAACTTGATATGGTGACACTTGTTCATCTGAATTTTCGAAGTAAATTCTTTTGTTTGTGAAATTAGTTATTGTTATCTCAATATTGGTCATTTGAATTCAGATTTTCATTATTATTTATTCTAGAAATTATCTAAAATGTCTCATTTCGTAACTAACAGATAAAGCTAATTTTTTTAAGAAAGCTTTCGATAGCAAAGAAAAATTATAAAAGTGTTGATGTCTTTTTAATCTTTAGTCGTACTGTAATTGAAAATTCATTTATTGGTAGGTATTTTCGAACCTTCTGAGTCGTTTTTATCGTTTAGAATGTGTACTGCATAAATAATCATTGATTTCTTGGGTACACTGAATGATATGAAGTGTTGAAACTGCTATTCATATCAATACACAAGTTATTTTCGTTTCTCAACTCCAACATATCAATGCCTTTCATTTACACATTCTTCTTCAGCTTTTTTTTAGTACTAAAGTAGTCCCAGTTTTGCCCTTCTATTTGAATTTGCAAAATAATCACAGACAATTTGAGACAAGATATATAGCAATCCAGTAATGAACTAATGTTATTTCTAAAATGATGATACGTGCTTCGAATTTGCCCTTAACAATTTTATCAGTTTCAATTTTATCTATAACAACTTTGTTCTGAATAATCAAGGGGTAATATTGTTAAAACATATAACCTTTACTCGTCCGGCAGGAGTCTCTTCCTCAGAAAGTGAGGAATTGGTATTATATTTTGTATTTTATATCTGCTATCCAGTATAATACGAATGATTGACAAATTACTACAAGAAAAGTTATGAAAAAGATGGAGAAATGAATTTATTTAACGAAAACCTTTAATAATCAGTGAACAAAGCCTACGTTTAACTGGGCGCCGATTTTATAACCTTAAATTCTCCGGTAGGAGACGTCCTCAGGAAGTTGTATTCGGCCTTAGTTAAAGTATATAAATAACTGGTACTCAGATGGGGTGAACAATTAATATTAAATTGGCAGTAACCAGCTTTTTAATGAACTACGTAAAAAATTAATAAAAAAGGCGAATAAGCTGCTAACACTTTCTTAATTCAATTAAAATTGAGAATTAAACAAACTAAACCATATCCGGAAATTAATATTTATTGCTTAGAACAATAAAAAAGTTTCAGCAACAAATAAATTCATTGGAAAAATGAACAAAAAACAACTCAGATTCATTTATATATTGAACATAAGACATATCTATGAAAATCCGTGATGACAAGGAAACGGAATGAAAACGCATATAGAAATTACGGAAGAAGAAACGAGTAGAAAGAACAGATTTGAACAAAAGGAGTTCACGCTCTAACATATAAAAAAACTGAATTTATATTTTTTTAAAATATAACCAAACAGGAATCGTTCTGTTGTTCAAATAAATACAAATCACGAATTTACATGAAAATTATCATAGAAACTTTGCTTGAAACAAAAGGAAATCCTCAAAGATAACTGGAATTTTTCTATGCACAAGGAATAACTCACCAGCGAATATACGGGTAAAGAATTAAATTCATCTCAAATTTACTGAAATTTTCTTTGATAGATGTAGGTGGAGGAATCTTACGATTCAATTCCGAGGTTTTATTGAATTTCTCGAATGGAGTGGGAGATCAATAATAAATTAATTTCTACAAAACTTGAATGTTAGAATAAACAAATCAGAAGTGACTACTGTGCCACAATACGTAAACAAAGGAATATTGAGTAATACATAGTACGTAACAAATATTAGTATGTGTAAACTACAGATGCACACGCCACTGAATAAGTGTGCCCTACGTGCCCCGTATGTACGGAGGAGTGGAGGTGATCGTAAAGTTCAAATGACGCTTTGTCGTTTACAATGGATAACATAAGATCTTTTATCGTTATTTCTATAGAACCAACTTGATATATAGATCACTTAATGATATACTAGTGGAATCAAAAGATTATTATGAGATTATTTCGAAATTTAATCACTTCACGTTTACCCATATGGTTTTTCTCCAGCTCCAATTAATTATAATGATTCAAATTTTTGTGCCGATTCTGAGTAATTTAGGAAATTTAAATGTTTTGTCTTCAATCGAAACATTCCATTATATAATTGAAGTTTATTAAAAAATAATCTTATTTTCTAACTAATAATTGAAATTTTTTACAAAAAATGAATAACTCAAGACGTATGCTAAGTTTTCAGACAGAAGTATACTAAAATTTTTTGTAGATTTCAAGAATGTATTAATATATAGGGTGTTTTATTCAAAATAACAGAGTTACAATCGACTTCCATCGAAATATTTTGTCTTCCATATTTCTTTAATTCCTTTCTTCCAGATCTTGTTCTTGTATATCGATGTAATATACGCCAGTCTTCTGGGGTTTCGTCCCAATTCAACAGGTACTTATTGAAAAGCTTTGTTATAAACTAGCGTAATATTTCCGGTTCATGTTTCACCAACTCAATGGGAATATTTTCGGGTCCTGCTGCATTTATATTTTTTGACAGTTGTAAAGCTTTCCTAATTTCCTATTAGATTAAAATTATTCTTGTTATTTTTCCTCTCCTTATTATTTTCCATAGCTCCGTAATAAAAAAGTTTTGAAAGTGGATGCAATAATCAGTAGTGTGGCTGTCTGATGGCTCAAAATATACCAATGTATGCTATATATGCATCGAGAAGTGTTCAAATAGAGGCAGGGAAATATTTGTAGCTTTGAGTGATTCTGAAGATATTGATGATTTTCCAGCAAAGTATATTGACATCGTTGAAGAGCCTGAAAATGCCAATAATTTTGAAGATAATAAAGAATTTGACAGTTTTATCGATGAAAAAAACCAATCCACAACAAAAGAGGACGAAAATTGATTTGATTTTAACAATCATTGGATTTATATTGCTCCTTCTAAGCTGTATACACAACCACATAAATAAATAAATATATGTGAATGATGTAAGTAATTCGTAGTCAATATAAATGAATTGTTGTATTTCATCAAATGTATTTAGAATAATTAAATATGCATGTTAAGTTTCCTAAATTTAACTGTAGTTTATGAAAATTAATAAAGTACTTCTAATTTCCATGTAAATTATGAGTTTCATGAAGTTTTCCCTACCTTTCCGTGATGAACATCTTTTAACTTTATTCATTCTCTACCAGACGAAAAAAGTTAGCACTAGTACAAAATCAAAACTAAAAAACAGTAAATAAATAAAGCTATAAGCCAAAATAGATGTGTTTTTCAGAAAAATGGTGAAATCCTGAAAAACGTTGATCTTCCTTAATTGAAAAAGTTGATTATGTGCAAATAATTACATACTTCCACAAATTTCCAATTAAGTTGAATATTTTTCACCCGAGAAGGAAATAAAAAATAGAAAAATCGGCTTTCGTTCATTTTTTCGCAAACTTTGAAGTTAAGTTGAAAAATATAATAATTAAAGTGCCAGTTTTTTTCATTATCTACAACTTTTGTGTCAAATACTTTTCTCTACAAGGACTCGTTTCGACACAAATATCGAAAACGGTTTTCATCCCTTCAACAGCACCCTATTCCACTACTCTTCGTTTAATTTTTTTTTCATAGTTTATGACCTCAACTATATATTCCAGCGGACCGTTGCCTACTAATTTTTTCATCTCAGAAGAGTGACGGCCTCAGCCTATTTAATTTTGACGTGTGTTTAGGAAATTGTAATGCAACTGTTACGCATTATGCAGACTCAGATACAGTAATATAATTTATTAAAATACAACAGTTAAGGGATATGGCAAGACAAAAGCTCCTGTCAGACAATCTACTGATTAGAGTGGATTTTTGTCAAACATTACAAGAAAGGACAGCCTTACCCCAAATTCTTCAAAATTCATTCTTTCTACAGGTCACTTATTGTGGATTTATTCTGTATATTGAAATTTTATTTTATTTCTTCTATCTTTATATAGTTATTTTTATGTTTGTTCTTTAGTTTTCACTTTCGTCAACAAATTGTAACAATTTTTATAACGTGTTGAAAGGGAGATTATTG
Source organism: Diorhabda sublineata (assembly GCF_026230105.1). Taxonomy (NCBI): domain Eukaryota; kingdom Metazoa; phylum Arthropoda; class Insecta; order Coleoptera; family Chrysomelidae; genus Diorhabda; species Diorhabda sublineata. Next base: position 34,180,604 of record NC_079477.1, read on the forward strand.
TTACTTTTCTAAAAGAAAAAAGTTCAAATATTTTTTTCTAGAAATAACACTCTATTAACAATGTGTTTTTCTTGATTGATTGATTGAAAAATTTCAAACTTCAGCCAGAAGATGTCAGAACAGTAAGAATTGGGAAATATTTTGTACATGTGTTGAGTGATTCTCAATACAACTTTAGCCATTTTGTAAGCCTAATTTCTATTTGACAATCGTATGAATAAGTCGTTGTCAAGATTTTTCTGATTATGGTAAAAATTGATATTTGAGCTGACCATCAGCGATAATGAGAAAGTTCACCGAATGGTACTGGACGACCGTTGGATTGAGGCTATGGAAGAGTCTATCATCATATCTAAAGAACAGATCTGCAATATACTGACTAGAGATTTCTGCATGCTTAAGCTATCCGTGTGTTGGGTGTTGCTTTTGCTTACTTTGGAACAAAAGTGCTTTCGAATGAATATTTCTCATGCTTCTTGTTATCTCTTTGAGCAAAATGGGTCAAATTTTTTCTATATATTCAAAACTGTAGATGAAACCTGGATGCACTATTAAACGAAAAAAACTCTCAAGACAATGAATTGCATCTGACGAACATGATCCGTCAAGAGATTGCAGAAAGGGACTACATTTGAAAAAGAAAAAGTGTTTTTCCAACAGAACAACGCACCTTCTAATAATTTGGTGATCACCCTAGCTAAAATTTCTTTATATTTTTTTGTTAATAGTTCTATCTTTAGCTTAGAGATCTCAGTCTCTTTTATTACTTTGTTCATTACTGGATCGTGGATATAACGGCAAAAGTTTTCTGTCTTGTGTTTTAAGGGCTGTAGAAAGTATTGCAATATATCTCGCAAAACTGATGTACCGTGGCGACTTCTGAAAAGGCGCTTATAATACATATAAGAAATCAATGTGTCGCTTAAGAACAGGTGTTCCTGCTGTCTTTCAGTTTCAGTATTTAGATCTCTTTAGAATCCGTTAACAATATTAGTGAGAGAGGTTATTTGAAGATTTTGATTTTTGACGGAAGAACAGAAAAACGACAATACTTCCATGATTTTTATGGTCTGAATCTAGAAGATGGGTGATCTATTTAGAATCAAAGTTTATAGGCTTATTTGTGGTTGTCAAATATTGAAAACCAAATGTGGGACTGCTGCGATTGACGAATGGGTATTTTGGAGACTCTAATTGGCACAATTTGTATGACATTACTTTTTTGTAGATATAGTGAGCTGAATGAACTACGGAACACGCGTCATGGAGACACCTACCCTGCCAAGGAAATGTTTCCATTTATTACAAAGTACATTTGTCGAAAACTTTGAAATTCTATATACATATAATGGTTATAACTGTTTTTTTGGGTAAATAAGTTTCGATTGAATGTAGTATCGTTCCTATTTAATTTGCTCGATTTTTTCATAGAAACGTGTGTGAACTAAATAAAGCGATTTTAATTTTCATAGTTGACTAACTACTCGGTAGTCGCTCGTTGGTTTGAAAATTTTTCGTTTGTGTTTATATTGAGGCTATTATTCTATTTAATCTGGAACTAAGCGGATTTCGCATCAGTTTTCACGATTGGAATATTTTGTCTAGTGGTGCGGTTGCCATAGTGACTAGTAGTCTGCTTAACAGCCGCCACATATCATCCCACAATATATGAATTCAGTTAAAATACTGCGTTCGATGAACTTTCACATATTAAATGTAACATCAAAATCAAACAAAATGTTCTGGAAATATTTGAAATTAAATAGATGAGAGTTAGGGTTGTCGAGCTTTCCAAACTTCATAATTGATATTTAATTAATTTACAAATGTAATTTCAGTCTAATGGCTTCAACTAGAAGGTGAAAAGAAAGTTCGATGTAAAAAAGTGCTAGAAATAGAAGCGACAAATGCTTTGCGACGAAAAGTATTATTTTGCAATTAATAGCGCCAAAAAAAATCAAGATTTGGGAATAATGAATGAACGAACTCTTGTGAAAGTTGTAGGAATGAAGAACTAGAATATGCGTACAGATTTGGCCACAAGATTCACAAATAAATCGGATTGAATATCTTCAGTGGCTCTAAATGGCTTAACTGTATACTCATCAGAGGAGAATAAATTGTTTTATACAAACTTACCATTATTATGAGTATGAGTTATGTACAGGGATCCCAAGAGTGTAATGAGATGTTTATATTTTTTATTGCTATGGCATTTTCCATGAACAAAAGATTTGTGATAACTAATTCAACTCTCTTTATTACAATTTTCAAAATTGAGCGTTTTCAAGTTCAGAACCAAGAAGTTGTATCTTCATTTTATCCCATAAGCTCTTTCAAAATAATTTTTTATAATTTTAGGAATTAGGTATACATATAAATCCTACAAGGACATTTTTTCCGAAAAAGCCTTTTAGTGTTTAGTTACGGTGGTTGCTAATTAAGATTTGAGATAGACAAATAAAAACAAATATTTATAATTGGGCTTTTATTGTTTTTAAAAATTCTCTTTTGCATGTGTTTGAACAAATCGTCGAAGCAATTTTCTATTTCCGATAGAGGACCAGCAAACAGCGTCAACTGCTTCTTCAGGCGTAGAAGAACGTTGACATTGCAGTTTATTTTTGATCTGCAGGAATAAAAAGAAATCATTGAGCGCCAAAAAAAAAACTGTACGGCGGTTTACTTAACAATTCGATTTTTTTACTGTTCAAAAACGTTTTTGTTTGAACTAATGTGTGAAAGTTCGCATTGTCGTGCTGGAGAATGATTCGTTTTCTGCGATTAGTTTCCCTAATTTTGCCGATTACATCTGGCAAACAAATACTAGTGTCCCATTCAGAAATGACTATTTCACGCTGCTCTAATGGAAAGGTGGCGAAATTTCTAGTTATTCCCAATATTTGAATTTTTCCAGCATTTATTTGCATCAATTGACAAGAGCTTTTTATGAGGTGTATTCATCACGAACAAATATTTTTGACCAGCCAAATGTGCATGCAATATTGAATGTATGCAAGTGAAATTAATGATGGAGTATGCCTCAGGAAGAATTTATGAAAGCTATAGAACTCTCACTTACAACAACGTACTTCAAATATGAAAAAGGAATATAAAAAAAAATTGATGGTTGTGCTATGGGAGCTTCCATTTCAAGTGTTATAACACAATTAGTGATGGAAGATTTCGAGGAAACTATCCTCAGAAAACTTGATATGAATATTCCATTCTTTTTTCGATATGTATATGATTGCATTAGTGCTATAGCAAATAATCAAATTGAGAGCATAAATAAACAATTCGATTCTTATCATAAAAAACTAAAATTGACAATCAAAATTGAGGAAAATGTTAAAATTAATTTTTTTGATGTCACATTGTATAAAATTAACAATACCATCATTAATCATACATTAAGCATAAACCGCATTTAAAGAAAATAATTTTCTGGAAAAAATTACAAACAACAGATACTACAATCAATTAGAGAACAGGCAGAAACGAAACATCAAAATATAAAATATTTTTCCTTACGATATATACAAGGACTTGCCCAACAACTATCAAATTATTTTAATAGATGTGATATCAGTATAAGTCATAAAGGACAAAATACGTTATCCAAATATTTCACTGAATTAAAATCTAAAACACCAAAAAACCAAAGAAGTTATATTATATCAAATGCCTTGTACTAATTGTGACGTGTGTGTGCCTACATAGGGCAGATATCTCAATATTTAGAAAATAGACTACAAGGTCATCAATACGATAAAAAAAATTAAGTTGTGTTAACAAACCATGGAATATCACAAAAAAAGATTCAAAATGTTTCACATTCATAACAACGAAAAAGCTATAAATTATGTAAATAATTTGAGTAAAATTTATAGCTCTATTTTGTAAATTCTCATAAAACTACAAATAATTTGATGGAGGAAAAATTAATTTTTCTTATTAGAACAAATTTCTAATTTGATCTCATTATGTAGGTGATTTATTGATTAATATAAATACGCAAATTGTTAGTGTCAATATCATATTTTGATAAAGACTTAAAGAAACGTAGAAACGTCAATTTTTATCTTCAAAAAAATATTAGAAAACACTAATTTTGAAACAGAAGAGACCTAATATCAAGAACATTTAGAAGTATTAGCAATAAAATTGTAGCATCCATAAAATAATTTATATATATAATATAAATATATAATAAAATAAAAATTTTGCAAAATCATCTTTTCTCGAGTCAATTTGACAGGACTAATTCTGTTTACGACATAATAGTTTAAATTTGTGTAAGATCCTCAAATTATTGATACTTCATAATATTCTCTTCTTCGTATATTTTTAACACAATTGTTAATTCCGTTGAGCCATTTATCAATTTTGTTGAACACTTTATATTATAAATAAGTTAATTTCTATCAATTTTATTTTCAGTATACCTATTGCTAGCAAAATTATTTAACTAAACCAGTTATTAGCAGTAGTTTTTAATTTGTGTGATGGATGAGAGTTCATAAATATCCGTGCTTTGATATAGAATCAATCAGTAATTAATAGAAAGGCTTTATAAATTACACCTCATCATCCAACTTTGTGAAGCAATATTAGTGACATCATTTTTTCATTTAATTCAAAAGGGCCTTAATATGAACCTATTATACATCAACCAATATATAGTTGATATAATAGATGTTTGCATCTGAAAAAATGTCAAAATAAGTTAATCCAACACGAAGAAGACTAACTTTAATTAAAGATCCTTTTTTCTCCATTTCAACGCATTTAACCACCTGTTGGAATAGTTTAAATGACCAGAGGTGTTGAGTATCTCATCATTTTGAAACTGTTTCCATTATTCTTTCTTTTTGTAAAAAACTGATGTTGCAAGATCGTCATGTGTCACTTACCGCGAGATTAAGGCATACTTGGGCATTAGTTCCGCTTTGATGTATTCAATATTGGACGAGCATTTGGCTGTCAAAAAGATTTGTTTGTGTGGAATACCACTTGATTTTACAATCATTAAAAAAATATTCAATAGTCAATCAATAGTCAAATAGACAAATTCAATCGCGGTGATTCAAAAAACGTCTATAAGATCGAGATAGATAACGAATCATGGATCTATATATAGACTGAACAGCAATCGACTATATGGTTCTTTTAAGACAAGCCGAATCCATTAGAAATTTTTCTCGCACGAAGCACTTCGAAGCCAATGGTCGCTTATTTTTTCGGAATAACTGAACATGCCGCCACCTTTCTATTACGAGTATATATCAGAAAATTTTCATTCAAACTTAACAGGGTGAATTATATTCATCGTATTCTGATTTTATATTACATCTCGACACTCATAAATAATTCACTGACCTTCTCTTTATAATTAATTCCACAAATATATAATCATAATCACTTTCCCATCAGCGAACAGTTTCACTCCTCATATTTGAAGAAACCAGGAACCAATCCACAATCTTCCCACTTACCAAGACTTGACTCAAGAGACAAAAAAAACATTCGAGCTTCCCTAACTGTGTCTCTTTTATATCTTCGTGTCGTTTTCCCAGTTGTAACTATCTAATGTTCTATAGAAACCATAGATATTGACACAATCATGAATTTTATCCATATTTTCTCACATTGAATAAAACTTCTTTCCAATAAAATTGTTTTATTTATTTGTTAAAATTCTGTCAGCTGGTTAGAGATAGGAAAAGGCGGTTATGTTAATTTGGCAACGGACTTAAAAATATGGAAGAATTTGAAAATTATTCTTATTGTTTTCAATATCATCAAGTTAAATAATTTTATAATGACATATTATTTATATCAATGTTTTTTTATAATGAAATTATTGATAATATTATTAACAACTAGATCACTCCCTCTGAATTATAAGTACCCCCTCAAAAATTTCAAATAAGAAAGGGGGTCATGTGGCACGTTTTGTGATAGAAACATTATCAAAATTTCTTATCTTAAAAATCAATTTTCTCAGTAATGTTGAACCAAATTTAAAAAACTTTCTTAATTTTAGATTCAAGTCCTCAAGGAAGGATTGAGATCCCTTTCCAACAAGGTGCCACACAACCCCCTTTCTTATTTAAAATTTTCTAATATTCCTTATAATTTAGAGTGGGTGCTGGAGGGAGATACTTTCATACTATAAATTGTGAATTTAAGATTAAAAATCAACCTGTCTTAGGTTTTTCTTTAATTTCTTGTTTCTTAGACCTTTTGATTTATTATTGCAACTAAATGTTCTTCATTTTAGGTATTATCAAACTATAAAGACTTAAAGGAAAGTCGAAACGTCAAAATTTATCTTTCTTTTAAAAATTATCAAAAAAAACTAATTTTAAAACAGAAGGACCTAAAATCAAGAACATTTAGTTGCAATAATATAGCAAAAGGTCTAAGAAACAAGAAACTAAAAAAATTTATATATATGACTGTATAGGAAAAACAAATTGCTTCAAAACTCTTATTGATATAAAAGATAACACTAGAATTGGATTCAATTCACATCATACAAAGATCAGCTATGAAAGAGAATAATATTTCGAAAAATAATTGTTTTGTTAGTTTGTATTACGTAGTACACTAACGGAGATTCCGATTCTGATAATGTATTGATTATGTACATTCAAATTTCAACCCTTTCTGCAAGTTTCTATATATTTCCGCCGACTTGTTCCGATTCATGTGTGTATTTTAATTCAACCAGTTTTAAACAGGTGGCGTTATTATTGCAGTTTGGGACTTGTATTCCAGAAAACATAAAATGGGTGTTTTTACAGCAGATAGTTGAAATTTTTGTTTGTTGATTGAATTAAAAAAAGTCATGAGCTTCAAAATATTTTTATAAAGCCCGAAGTAGGTCAAAACATCAAATTTTTACCTACTATAATGAAAGGTTTTAATATCAGAACAGACCTAAAATCAAAATAAATCATCACGAAAAATATATAAAAGGAGGAAGAAGTAAAACGTGAAAATTAAGGAAATATCTAGACGTACATAGGCATGATGGAATAGTAACTTAAACTTTATCGATATTATTGTGATAATGTACGAAAGAAACGAAAAAAAAAATTAAAATGAGGTTAGCAAATAATACATAACTGACGAGTAGAATGAAATTTATAAATATATTGAATAATGCCTATTTTTCGACAATAGATTGAAAAAGATCTGCACCAAAAAAACTTATTCCTGAGCCTGCATAATTCTTTTACAATGAGACAATGTAAGTCTTCGTTTAAAGAAGTTTGAATACTGTTTTCGACTTATCCACATACCGGAGTAATTCGATGATGGAAACTTCCGACACAACCAAAGCTCAATATCTCCTTTAATCCATGAGAAAGATCTATTGAGTAGTTGCTTAGATTTTTCTCATCTCTTTTATAATAAAATTTCTTCTAGTTAACTACCTTGATCAATCTTCTTACCCTTGCATAAGACCAATTCCGCTTACACAATAAGCTGGCAAGCTAGTAAATGTTCTATGTCATCTTCATCATCAAAATTTTCATCGATAATTGTGTAGAAGCGTATAATAGTTGCAGAAAGTCTTACACAAAAAATAGATTCTTGATTAAAATTTTGAGTTCTGTATCTTACATACATATTTATTGCTGTTATTTTTCTTAATCTATTGACCTTGAATCGTTTGAAATTTGCACCTTTTAAGCTATTTCACCTTCTCAGACACCTCTCGCTATGCTGGTTCAATCAACTTGGCAATAATCGGGGTTTTAACATTAAGCGACTTTCAAATATTCTTGAGACTTTTTCTATACCAGCAGGCCACTCCATTTTGCCTTTGAACCTTTTGTGTCACCAGGCTTGGACGACAAGCGAATTGATCTCTTAAACACCTACCCAGTCTTCTACAAACCTTATAGTACACAAAATTTATCTTAAAGTTGACCGCATTTCTCAAAAAACTGGAGCAATATATTGAAAATTGATGATCTGTTTTTTAAATTTGATGCTCAGCTATACCTTTTAGAATGCAACGATGAAGTCTTGTGCAAACATTTTTTTATCTAAAAAATGTTTTAATGTTATGGAATTTAGAACAGATGATAATAATCGTGACACCCACATTATGCTTAGTTTTTGTTTCCTCTATATTGATATTGATATCATTTACTGGAATGTCGAAATTAAATACCGCAGTAACATAAAAATTGGTTGAGGTTATGTTAAGACTTGTATCCTTAGACAATATAGCTACAGATATGAACAACTACTTATCCTATACTAGCTAGTAAAAGTAAAAGAGCAAAATCTGAGAAGACTAATGTCAACCTGTGGGAATTTTTGATTCAAAAATTGATTCCTATTACATTCAAACTACAGGAAGAGAATAGGAAGATTACTTCCTAATTTTTTAATCCATCTCGATTCCACGATAAAAATAGAAATCATTTCCGAATATTCCGAAACAACATAAACTATTTTCGAACCATAAAAGCGTTGAAAACAATTTTTGATTCTGTGGGAGTCATTAAAATCTGCCAAGGAAACATTGTGGAAGATTATTTGACATTAGTGCTTTCAGATGCGTTGTCACTTTCTCGGATAAATTAGATATCCATGATAATGGACATATTAACAATAGAACGTCCAAAAAATGATACTTGCTAATGAACTAGGAGATGAATAATCATTAAAGATAACTCCAAACGTCTCGTGATAGGAATATTAATTCATAAACTTCCATCAAGTGTTACTTTTTAAAACAATTGAATTATCCATATTTCTTGAGTTGTGGAATAATGGATACTTTGTGTAATAAAATATTAGCTACTTCAACCAGAGACCATGTATATTTCAAGCGCGAGACTGATGACGTATTTTCTAAAGTGTATAATTGAGTTATAGTCTTGACTGCTGTTTCTCCCGATATCTCACTACCCCTACAAGGGGAGTAGCGAGAACAGAAATAACAGAGCTGCCACCACTACCAAGTCGGATGTCATTAACACTTTATTCTGAAAAGAAATCAATATTATATATAATAATATACGATATAAATTGATTACTAATATATAACTGGAAACCGTCAATATATGGTCAATGTTTTCGAGAAAAATTATATTGTTTGTGTTTATTAAATAAAACTGCAGCAACTGAATTATATAATGTTTCTGTTCGACGGCAACAAGACCATTCAAATCCTTGCTCTAATGTAAATACTCTACAGATTTTTACCTCAAACATCTCAATTTCTTAAGCATATCTTCAAATGACATCGCAGCTGATAGAATATCGAGGTTATATGGGATCTACATTCATTAAACCTCCTCTGATTTTTCCTTGTGCCTTTTTGGACAGGCAAAAATGTGAGCTCCGAAGTATCCTGCTCTTCAAGGTAATAAAGACAAATGGATGAGACACTACTTTGAGGGACACCATCTAATATTTCTATCCAGACCTTTGTCTGCTAATTTTTTTGGTAGCTTTCCAAGAACATCTCTTTTTACTTTGCTTAAATTACATTGTCTTTATCACAAGCTACCTTACCAATAAGTTTATGGGTATCAAATCAGTAGGACTACTACTTCCGTTGATTCTTTTCGAAATGCGCAGAAGTTTTTAATGGCTAGTTTTCTTTGTTTTTTTTTGAGCATGCTGCTAAACTTTCGAAATCTGAGTGCGTGAGACTAGCGTGGAGTTGCAGTTAGATCCGAGACGTTCAATATGGCTTCCTCTACTATGTGGATCAGAAATCTAACGCGCTTACGAAGCGTTTTTGAAAGTTTTTGGAACTTTTTTCCTCATATTTACCTATAGAATCATTCCCCGAGAGATTGGAGTGCTTCCGAAACACCCAAATTTCTTATTTCTCAAATCTTTTGATATGTAAAGAAATTAACTGAGATAACCAAAAGAATGAAAGTATGACACCTGAATATTTGCGGGAAAAGTGATGAATGATATGTTATTGAAAGTTATTCTCGTTACTGTAATTCCTATATTTCAGATGATCTAACAACAAAATTGAGAATAACGATGAAGAAATGAATATCATTATGAAAGTACAGCACTCCAAACATATTATCTTTCATGTCTCTACATCGTAATTTAAATATTTCCATTTTCTAAAAACTCCCAATCTCGTATATATAATTTGCAACTTGACCTCCAATCTTCCCATGAATAATACAGTAGTTAATAAGACCCTACGATTCATATCCCTGGTGCCCCAAGACAAAATCCTTCTGACACAGAAGGAATACATTAAGAGAATAGTAAGGGATAAGTCTGCGATGATGGCCTACTTCCTAGTCCTTTAGTCCTTTACCCTTCTTAAGACGTAGATGGATATTCCGCATTAACAACTCCAAGTTTCAAGTCGTCTGTTTGCTTCTTATATAACAGGGTCGGATGATCAGTTTTATCATTATTATTTTGACAAAAATAAGAAATATAAAAATAATTAAAATAGTAAAAGAATATATTTTTGAAATCTGAGATTTCTAGAATCTAGTTCCAAACTGCTTGGAAACTATAAAGTAATTAAAATGAAGGAAATTAATCAATTATTCTGTTGTACTGATAGGAATTAACACTAACTACGATAATAATGGATTTTTATAGCTGCAATTATTTAACTTCAATCTGTGGAAAACAAATCTGCACAACTGTAATGTACGATCCAAAATAACACATAAGTCAAAGCTGAACAAAAGATAATGATTGTTTTCTTTTGTCGTAGAGTGAGAAAATCGTTCTAATGGAAACAACTGTTAATTACTGATACATTAAAGGAATACTCTCATACAAAAGGACCTTATCCTGAGTTGATCCAAGTTCTTGGCTTCAGAATGTCCTTCTTGTCTTTTCGTATCCACCTCGCTCACTAGATTTAGTACAATATGAGTTCTAGCATTTTCAAAAAATCGATGAGCCCTATTTTTATCACAAATTGTTGTACTTTGGATCTTTGACGGTTATAACAACTGTTAACCACTGATACATTAAAGGAATACTCTCATACAAAAGGACCTTATCCTGAGTTGATCCAAGTTCTTGGCTTCACAATGTCCTTCTTGTCTATTTGTATCCACCTCCTATTTTTATCACAAATTGTTGTATTCTGGATCTTTGACGGTTATATATTATAGAAAAAAGTGAATCAATATATTCTAGAATCTAGATTGTGCAGAGAAGGAACGAAATAAGCTAGAAAATTGAGAAAGGAGAGAGAACAGTTTATGAAACACTATAAAGAACGATGATCTTCTTTCACACTTTCACAGTATTGAAAATAAATATTTTCATTAGTCAAAAACTACTTTTTCAATTTGTTTAAGTAGCTATCGAATAGAATATGAGAATAAATATTCAATTAAAATAATAAAACAAAAAATATGATGTAATAAGCATCCACATCACATCCAGGTGCCAGTAAAAAATTATTATTTATGACAACGTAGTGGTTCAGATGTTCAACCAAAAAAATTCATAAACCTGGGGGTGATAATGCCATGAACGTATACAAGAATAAGTGAAATGAATTAGCATAATTATTTCTGATATTCTTGGACACGACTGAAATGCATCTCCATGCTATTCTCCCATTTGGTTATATTTTTTACAATTCACGCAGACTCTTAACGATGTCTGCTTTTTTCCATCATCTTCTGGTGCTTTGGATTAACGGATTTTACGGTTCCGATCGACAGCGTCATCGAAGCCCATTAAACAATTTATGAAAATATCTTTTGGTGATGCCCCTAGCGATAAATATAATAACTGCAAAACATCTTACCTCTGATACGTCGTCGCTTCGGTATCCGTTCTTGTGGTTTGAATTATAGGCCACGACATTCGCCGACTCTGGTCAATGATGACTGAAAATCGATTGATTTCCACGAGAGGTATTTTGGGCGCCGCTCATATTAACTACGAATAAGGTCATATTAACTATTTACATCCACTTCTTCAACAGTACATCTCGTCTACTGGAACTTTTCAGTTACCTCAGGATGGCATAATGCTTTGTGCAGTTCGAAAGGGAAATTTTGATTTGAGGTTCTTAGGTCGGTACACGACGTCGTAGATCAGATTATTTTTTTCTAGTGTGGAGAAAAGTGGTTCGTGATTTTTTGAGAAATGCATTCGTTAATGAGTCCCTACACTTCTGATACAAGGAAAATCAATTTTTTCAACTTGTTATCGTTCAATATCTCAACTTTTTATAACAAGTAGTATTTGAGTAGAAATATTTGTAGTATATTATTCTGCTAATTGGATATTGCAAGATCATCATCTTATTCACAAAACTGCTTATGTAATAATAATACTAATGAATCAAATTTCTCATTCCATCTTGTAATAGAGTTACTTTAGATTACTAGGAATACGACTCTGTGTAAGGATAAATTTCTAGTCCTATATACACTTCATCCAGAGAGGAGAGAAAGGCGTAGGGAGAATGTGGAATAAACCTGGCTATTAAAACAATAATACCCTTTCATTGGGGATATAAATTATTTTCCTGGCTGGATCTTTAGATAATTTGTTAAATCCTCTTAGATAATGTTATTCTATTATTCTCTCTACTATGCTTATTGAAATTATGAGTGAATGTAATGTTTATTAATGGAAATAAATCAAGAGATCATACATACTTTTGTAAATCTCTAAGAGCAGATTTTGAGTGATTGAATTATCCTAAATTTCTTCAAAGTATTTTGCGAAAGGGTCCAGCTAATTTTCATTACTAATGAAAATTTATCACTTTGATAGGTGACATATTTCCAAAAATTGCAAAAATTCACACACCTTTTTATACAGGGTGTCCCACGACGAGTTAAAACTATTTGTATATGGCAAAATACTTATAGTAAAATCATGAAAATTTCTAAGTTTGAGTTTTCGGATACAATCTTTCCAACTAAAATATTTTCAAAGATGGTCGAACTCCGGTTCTGCCGTAAATCGACTGTAACTTTATTATTTTGAATTAAACACCTCATATATTAATGCATTTTTGAAATCTATGTAAAATTTTAGTATACTTTTGTTGAAAAACTTTTTTCCAAAAATATATAAAATACTTTTTGACTTTTTGTAAAAAATTTGACACCTTCACAAGAAGGATGTTGAAACCGATTTAAATCAACTATTCGCTTACATTTTCTAATCGTTATACCAAATAATCGTGGCTCCATTTATTTGAGATATTTGAAAAATACTTTTTCGTGTCGAGAACTTGAAACTGAAAATCTTTTTGAAATAACGGTGCTTAAGTTTTCTCGTTGCTTTTTTACATAACATTCTAAATTATCACGAGGAACAGAAAATGCAGCTGACATTCGGTAGACACCATACACGAAAATGTGAGATTCCTCTATAATCTTGTATTGGAGTATCGATGTGTGACTGATACTTGAAAATAGTGGTTTCGCATATCTTGTAATATGTTGTCGAAGTGAACATGTAAAATCTGCGCTATGGGTACCATGAATGATAACAGATGGTGAGCAAAGAGAAGAAAAAATGTAATTGCATGGTTTGTAACAACAGATGCGTAACTATGATGTAGACATTGATAGACAGAATGAAAAGTTATTTTTTTTTTGTAAATGAAGCCGTCGCAACATATCATATATATCATAAAATAGGTTTGGTGGAACTAATAGTAATTTTCCATGAAGCATTTTTCTCGCTGATAAATCTAAACAAAATCCTACTCAAATTCATACTCAATAAAAATGTTTCTCTTGAATAAAAATGTCAAAACTTTTTCATGATTATTTTAAACAAAAATGTAGTCAAGAGCGATTATATGTATCCATTACGTGAATAATAATTTCAAGGTATACATATTATATTAATTAAACCTATGCAAGTAAACTTTTCCGGTAATCCTATTCGCGTTTAGCTCGGTATTGTAAGTCAGAAACCAATATCCCGAGGAAACCCTTCAAGTCTAAACGACGAATTAACCCTCTGGGGGTTCACACACATAACACACACCACTAGCGTCAGTTTACCGCATCTCCGAGATCAATAAGTGGAATACAAACAACAAAACATAAATTCTAACGACATGTAAATTATAGAATTATTTCGAATCAGAAAATCAGAAATCAATTTTAGATGGATTATAAAGTAAAACGTTAATTCATGAAAAAAGCTCATTCTGGAATTGAAATATTTATTTTAACTCAGTCACTCCTTTCTAATTCATATTTTAATCGGAACTTTTGATTTAAACAACTAGTGAGATAGTAGATTAACAAAAAGTTTCTTAGAGGAGGTTTGATTTCTTCAATCGGAGCTAGAATATACTCTGTTATACTAAAAACTTTCTTGACATTCATATTTTGAAAATATTATAATCTTGTTTAGAGTAGGTTTTAAGCCGATTGGTAGAGACATTTCGAAAAGTTCTCTTGTGCCCCCTATCGCGAAATTACTTGCGGTATTAACTGTACTACTGCTTAGATTATAAGTATGCATCCTGTGTACACAAATGTTGTTTGGAAAGTTTTCTACCTAACAAAGAAATATAACATTTTCTCTTCGTCATCATGTTTATTTTTCAATATAGTTTCCTTTTGAGTCTATACACCTATTACAACAATGTTGTATTTCTACTTCAAATAGGATTTTATGTATGCAATAATATTCTGGTATGTTGCAAATTTCTGTCTTTCAAGTGTAAGTTGTTGGGATCCAAATCTGGTAAAAACGGTTGGTGGCCAACCAATTAGAAGTGCAATTCGTGAATTTCAGCCATGACGATAAAAAAAGTGTGAGTACTAGGGAAAAACACATTTTCATTGGAATTTGAAATTTGTTTCTGTACCTTATCAAGTAAGGATGCACGAGATCCTCCAGGTATTATTCTACGTCTTGAAAGATAGGAGAAGAAAACCATCCCATGCCTATGTCATCGCTTGTTAAGCCAATGAAATATTGAAATCTAAGGCAATGGAGTTGTAGAGATCTGATATTTATTAATATGTTGTTTAACATCGGGAAACGTCCTCATTACTTTGTTCGACGAGGTGTTTCATTTATAGATGTATCAATCAATATAATCTCAAAAGTCATCTCAAAAATGAACATCCAAAGTAGTCGTTTTTTCTTATTTTTATGTTACATAATTTTACATCTCTAGAAATGTGATTCTGGAATTTTTGAGGATAATCAGCCTATAGTGTTGATTAACAGTAAGATCCAATTTTGTTGACGAAAAATGATTTCATGATGAAAATAACTGATTATTAACATAATTATGGATTATTTACCTGATTTTATGATATAAAAAAATCATTCTTCAAATATTGGAACCTTCTTCAATTTTGTGAACGGAAAGACTGAAAATTTATCCAATTTTACTTCTGCAACTACTTAAATTCAGACAGGGAATAACGAAAAACTCAATCTGAACTACATTTCTACTGAATAGTAGATCATAAGTGTGACAAATATAATTCGAAAAACAACTGAGGACTAGAATAAGATTATATTTTCTCGAACTCTGTCGATATTTGTTCTACAACGGTTATACAGCCACGGAATTTCATATTCTCAAAATATCTCATCAGAAAATTGGATCTAAAAAGATGACCCTAGTTTCGAACCTGAAGACTCGAGAAGAAACACCGAAACAAGAGACATAAATAATTAACGGCGAAGGGAATAAATAAAAATTACCAAAATGTCTAAACATTCTCATAAAAATGATTATACAAAATATGCCGTGAATATACAACTACAACTTTGAAAAATTTGTTTGTCAATGAATTTTTTGAGAATTCCTTCACCGAATTATATTTTTCAGGATATTTTAACTCGTAATACTTAAAATAGGCAAATAGGCATTTCAAAACGTGAATATATCTGTCTAACTAGAGACGGTAAAATTATATTGTCAACTACCTGCTAGTGCTTGAAAAGTTTATTTCTTTAACAAAGAATTCAAAATATCCTATTCTAAAAAAGAGAAAAAAAAATGCTCATAACTTTAATATAAATAATTTTTTGATAACATGAGCCAGTAGCAGATGTCTATGGAAAAGAATGATGGAATTATCTTGAAGGGAAGAATAAGCAAAACGTGTTTTATCTCTACTGAAAAGTAGGATTAAAGTAAGTTAGTTATTTTGAACTCGAATATGAAAAAGCATAAAATAATCGTATGTACCAAATATTAATAAAGTACAGAAAATATATTGAATGGATAATCTTAAATGGCAAAAAATTCGTTAAAATATTCTACCCGACGGTAACTGTTCGTGAAAATATCCGACAGTCGACAATTTCCAGGAGGAACTTCTGGTGACGCGTTGAGACGATATTGTGAAGGCGCATCGCGTCTCTGGATGTATATTCCAGCAGCCCTGTTAAATATCCGCGCCCTATTCCACTTAATGCTTCGGTTAGGTAAAGGGTTGACCTTAAGATGCTTCATTGGTTAGGGTGGGGATACCTCAAACCTCATTGGCGGGCCGCAGGCTGTTGTGCTAACCTACACTATCAAGATCTATACACCAGACGGGAACGGTTTTCCTGAAAACTCCTGTGTCGAGAGATAATAGTGTGGTCAAATGCGACGAAAATTAGATTATTGTCATACATTATCGCAATTTTATCTTCCGATTTTATTGAAAAAAATCTATATTAATACTACAAATCATATTTTTTGCCATATATTTGTGAATGCATCAAAGAATCATACTTCACTGACTAATGGTTATACAGGACAGATAAAGAGTATTTTAATTTATTCAGAGAAAAGTCTTGGAATAAATGAATACCAATACTAAATCAATCAACATACAAAAGTTTTCACATGAATTTAAAGCTCAAAATCCACTATTCTCTTCTTAATAAACAAGTATATAAACACATTATTCCCCTGCATTACTAGTAACTTTGGAATAAATTCTATTAACTTCGTTTTTAATCTGATCATGCAGCTTTTATAGTTTCTGCGGTTTATCTGTATAAAATTTTGATATTGAATTACCCCAATTAATTTGTAGTTATAGGATCTAGAGGATTGTTTTTCTATTAGTTCTCGCCCATCAATCCAGCTTCCAGAAAATCAATGATTCAAAAACACACGATCTTATGTGCATAGTACGGGGTGCATTGTCTTGTAACCAGATACTATCTATGATCTAGTAAGTTAGGATGGTGGGCGCTCAGAAATATATTTCAATTACTAGAATAACTTCACAGAACTTATAAATAGCATTCCTCTGTAATATTTTCTATAACAAATTACGGATTAATAATTGTGGTCTCAATAGAAATTATAATTTAATGAAGAAAACGTGGATTGCAGTAACAAATACTGCAGAATTTCATGTGACTGTATACAGCAGTGGGAATCATCATCATTAAGTTTTTGAGGAAACTGAATTGTATACGATTGGTACTTTTCGTATTTCAGAATATATAATAACGACAGTTGAGATATGCTTGTGTTTGATGTAATTTGGTCTGATGTATTATGAGGATTATGTTCAACGTTTAATATGATGAAGTTTCACGTTTTGTATGACTGAGAGTTAAGTTAACAGGGACGCCCGGTATAAATTAGTAAAAGTCTATGTTGGAATATAGAGTTCTAAAAGCTTTCTCTTTCAAGAAATTATACTTTTCATATTTTAAGTTATTTCTAATTTTAAGCTTTCGAGTCATCGCTCATAAAATCAGGTATAACGTAGACCAGACAGACCCAAAGTGACAACTATAATTAAATCGTTGTGAGCAGACAGTTCTCTCCAATCCTTGACATTGCCAAACATACTTTCAAAACTCTATTTTAAATAAAAGACTACTAGGCCGTTACCTAATCCATAATCCTAATAATATGAAAAACTTTACAAGAGTTGGACACTAGTACAATATATGATAACGTATAGTACATCAAAATTATATTTTTCATGATTCCGACGCCTTCAGGTAAAACCGGCATATCTGCAAAAGTGAGTGTTGCTGACAAAAAAATTGTTTATTTTTATGACGAAGATGAAATTTATCACAGACAAATTTTTAGTAAAGAACCACACCCGAAACTAGAGGGATTCGGCTATTCCAACTATTGAAAAATGAATTGAAAGAGCTTCGAAGTGGACCGATATAGGTACTTATATTTCCAATACGTCGAAGTCAGGAAACAGCGAAAAAATTGGCGTGCCTTTCCTGGTTTGCTCATGTTTTACATTGTCATTTACATTTACATTTATATTTACATTTACATTTACAAGTCATTGAAGACCACGGCAACCCTCACACTCAAAGTATTCTTTGGATAAAATGCTTGGGAGTACACAAAGAAAAATGATAAGCGGTATAGTGGGAGTGTGATTCCTGTTCTGATACAAGCAAATTACCAGAACTTAACATTGATGAAGAACGAAATAAATATCCTAGATTAATTACCATCAGGATAATACTATCAATTTATTCAGATTCAATTTGTGAAACCTTGGCGTTACCAGCAAAGAAGAAATTTGGAAAAATTTGTGAAGCAATAGAGTATTTCAAACTTCTAATGGCATATTTTTATCTTTCGCTCAATTTTGAAAACTTTTGATTTATTTGCTGCTACTAGTTTAATAAGCAAAGAAAATATCACAAGCAGAATTTCGAATTGATCTGATGAGATATTTTGCAAAATTTTGCCTGTTTGATTTCACAGCGACGATACGAGTATAATTACAAATAGATAGTTGTGATATGCCTGTGTTCGCTGTAATTTGGTATAAAGTATTATGGTAAGAAACATTATGTACAACACTCAATGTAGCACATTCATCTGATACCTTAGTACGTCAACCATTCTGAATTGTTTCACCAGGATCAGTTCTTAAGATTTTTTTGTCAAGCGTCAGTAAACTAGCATATGTGGATACTAATCGCGTTGAGTGCGCATTTTATTCGGTCGAGTACACAGTTGTGTCTGAATGACTCTTATTTCTAGGTACATTGAAATAACAAAGTATTTTACCACCTACAATCTACAAGGGCTGAGAGGGGCAAAGACTTTTCTGGGAAACTGTACCCAAAGTAGATTTACTCTGAATGTATCAACCCAAGTTCTACGAATACTAAGAGGAGTTCTATCGCAACTATAACAACTGAAGACTCTAGATCTAGCAGATAATGCGGCGTGCAGATTTTGTTGTACAGGACGGAACCTCTATCCACATTCTCTCTAGGAGTAAAACACTAAGGAACTCAAGAGCATTACTCCTAGATGCGTATAAAATAGAAGACGAAGATCTTTGGCAATTCAAACCATCCCACATTCGAGACTTTTTAACAGGAGTGGGATTGATAGATCAGCTGTAAACACTGGGTTCTCCAGTATCACAGCAAGAAAGGGGGGCGCAATAGATCCTTTGGGTCGCAGTGTATACGAGACCTCAAATCTGTACATACATACATCTACGATACCTACAAATTTGATTTTGAAGATTTTTCAACGCATTGTTAGAAAACCAAAGCTGAAATATGTAACGTAAATTTTCCAATGATTTACACCCACATTTTCTGTGATGCATCACAAGCAATAAAGTGAAGACCTGTAGATTATCACTTCACTCAAATCCACCTCGCAAGCATTTATTCAATAGTATGTATAATTTCCTTTCTTGAAATTATTTAATATATAAACCTCTACTTAATATTGTAATGATGCTCTTGTTTATATATATAATATTTAATCACAAAATGGGAATAGATTAATTTATTGTCTAAAATACTAACTATTCACTAACACTCACACACTTAACTATTCAATATTCACGTACACAAGCATCTAATTTATTACCACTTTCTGGAATCTCCAAATTATTGAAATCTCTAGAAATCCTTGTCTTTTTAAAAACATAAGGTGCACAGACCAAGAAATTTACGGGCGAGTTGGTAACAATGTTTAAAAAAATGTCACAACTTGAAAAGAAAGATTCGTTACTGGGATTAAAATTAATTATTATTGGTATTACGAGTGGATGATTGAAATAATTGTTTCGATTTTTTAATATGTGTTCAGCACATTATTAAATTTATTATTGGTTAGCGACAAAAAGAATAGTTTTCAATCAATAATTTATTTTACATTTGGCTCAATGACCATTTGCCATATTTCTTTCAGCTTCATGATTCCGCGCTAATAAATTTCTGGTCCTTATCAGCAATAAACTGTAACAGGTGCGATTGGTGGTCGTCGTTATTAGTGACAGTTTGGCCATTGAAAGAATTCAGTAAACTTCGAAATAACTGGTAGTCATATGGTGCCAGATCAGGGCTGTATAGGTTATGTGATCACTTCCCAGCCAAGCTCCAATATTTTCCCAAGAGTTGTCATATATGTGTGAGGCTTTACGTTATCATGGTGAAACACCAAACCTTTCCGATTTGACGATGTCGATTAAAAATAATTTTCAGAATATTCTAGTACATCTCGTAAATTTTAAAAGAAATATGAATTTTTATTCTCTATCGAGATTAATTTTTAACACATCAAAACATTCTTAACGGTTCCAAAAATTTCGAGAATAAACATTGTCTTTTTTTGTATTTGTATCTATAATTATTTCAGTCTAAATCAAACTTATATTGATACAAATATGTTTAGAAAAATTTATGTTTTTCACATTATCTGAATCAGCTGTGAATATGGCTAATAATTTCTGATGATCCCGCCGGGGTTATTGTAATCTCCAGATTATTTAATTAAAAGGTTAAAATAATCACCGGAAACAACCAAAAGAGTTCACCCTTCTAAAGATAAATGCCAACTGATGGATCATTTCCCCAACAATCAACTCCTGAAATCTATCTTAAGACTTGGTAAAATTGCGAAAAATCCAAAGACTCATTGTTAACATCAAGTTCAAGTCGGTAGCTGGTTAACGAAGTTTCCGAGCCGGGATTTTCTAACGAAGTTTTTCACTTGTAAGGGATGTTTTTTACCCCCTCTAGGCTTATCTTTAAGGGCTACTTTAATTGCGAGCGTATCTTAAGGACATTCAAAGAGATTAAATATTCTTCTAACTAACGAGCATTTCGAATAAAACATATAAAATTCATAGAGATGAAAAAATGGGGATATTTATAAATAACCTCCAAATGAAGAAAATTATTTGAGATATAAAAGTAGAAGTTGGGGTAGAACTAGAAATTGTTACCTAAATCCTAATTTCTGCTAAATTAAGATCAAAAGCTATACATTGTGTAATCCCTTTTCAGTGGTTCATTTAATAGATCACACATTTTATTTTTACATGTGTTCTAGTTATTATTATCTCTTTTATCCACTCATAATTCATCTTGTAGAGATAAACTCAATGTACCAATATACTTTAATCTATCAACAAACAAAACTATAGACAACTAATGGATATTTTAAATACACTACTCTCAAACATTTCACTCATGTTCACTACTTGCAATTTGATTTTTCAGAAGTCATCAGGCATACATCAAAGCTTTGATTAGTCCAGTTTTTTATTAGGCGTACATAAATGTGTGATATTGTACAATTACCCTTTTTTCAATACAAAAAATTCGGCTTGTAACTTGTTTGTCAGAGGAAATATTTTTATTGTTTACTGATAATAAGGTTGCAAACTAATTCGTATCTTGGAATCAACACTATGGTTCTCATGACTTCTAAATTGAGTCTCTGAGCTGTTCTCTCTTAACTTGTACTTGTACATTCACCAATTAGAGTAAAGCTCATAATTTTATTAGATTAACTAAGTTTTCATATTTCTCTTAATTGAGTATGAGTTTTCGGTTAATGCTGAGAAAATTTGCCTCCTTCGTCGATTTCGTTTTGTGATCAGGTTTTGTTTGTTTCTGTCACTGCTTGTGTACAAAAATATCGATTCCCGTCTAAAAAGAATTTTCATAAATACTTCAGCCATACTTCACTTATTGTCAGCAGATTTTCTATCTATGACTAGAAACTACTTTGAGTACTTTCTAATGATTGTATTTGCGAATTCAATGCTGTTGTCATGTTTTTTCCATTCTCAGTTTGAAAATAGGAATACTAAGGTCTATAAATTCCTTTCCTAATCGCTGTGGTCCTCCAGGGAATTTTCTGAATGATTGGCCACGTGATTGTCTACCTATTACAACCAAAATGTATTTACCACCACTTTCAGTGGTCAAAAATATTGCAACAAAATTTAATGAATCACTTCGGCAATATTCCTCTTATGTTGTGTCATTGGCGCCTTTCCTTCAACATAAATCGTACACCTTTCTTACACTAGTCGTTTGGATTGTCGGAATAATTCATCCAAAGAAGCCTTTCATACATCCTGATAAACTGTCGTGTAACTATGTTGTCTTGGCCTGGTCAACTAGTCCACTTCCTCAACACAACTTAGACTCTAAAGTCTAAAGAAAATAGCCTACCAATTCATTGGATGCAACATATTTCTTAAGCGGCATCATACATAATGGTTATTTAACGCTTGTTATTGGATACGAATAAAAAAATGATGATCCCAGGCACAAAAGGCAGTTTCTCGCGCTAACTAAATAACCATGAAGTACTACGAAGCCGTGTTTATACCCCAAAAGGGAATTTGCAGGACTAAATATTAATTCATATCTTCATTGTAATCATTTGATTTATTCTGTAACACGATAATGAAAAACCAACCCCGTCCATTATACTGGCCAAAAATACAGCAAGGACTTTGATAGCTTTGTATTCTACTGCTCGATATCCAGTACTATAATTTTTCTGAACCATCATGTATTCATCCATTTATCATCTGGTACAATGATCAATGTTTTTAATTAGACGAATTATCATAATTGTATCTTTAGTAGCAGCTCTTTCCACATTATCAACTCCTACCAGTTATAAAATTCAATTTCCATACTGATTGAAAAATCTCCGTCCCCACCCAATAACGAAAATAATCAACTGCTGCAAAAGAGACTAATTCAAAAGAAAAGGGCTTAGTATAAAATAAATATGGCAATTTAGGAACAGTCAAAAGAAGGGGAGAAAAGAAAATTCGGATGGATTCGCCAGTGGCGGTGAAGATCATAAATGTGCATTTAAACAATATGGGCCAACTTTTTGGAATTTCATCTCATAATGTAGATAATACTGAAGTATAATAATTTATTACTATTAGAAATTACGTCAAAATATCTACAGAGTAATGAAATTAATAGTAACGGCTAATGAGAATAAAATATTCTCAAATTTTTTTTTACTTCTACATATGTGTTCAATGGGATATGACAAAAATAGTTCCTTAGCTCTATCGACGGGTTAACTTAGTAGTCTCTCAGGATGTGGTAAAACCATTCTATGAAATTCCGACTACCAACCTTAACTACGATCATTCAAATATGGATAAGCCTCCAATATAATTTATATTGATTTCACGAGGAACATTTATATTCCTGAAAATTATTGTTATATATAATCTTCTTGCTTTGCTTCTATAATGCATTTTGCTCAACTAAGTGGTTTTGATCATGTTTGAACTTGATAGTTGGACTTGTCTTCTGTACAAATATGTAAAAGTCATATGACAACAAGTATCATCCACTGTTCAACAATTCATTTCCACTAGTTTCTACTGAGTTGTAACTTCTGTGTGACGTCTGGCCATCTCGAGGCGAAGCAACACTTCGTGGACAGGAGAATCTCGTTTTTTGCATTGCTACAGAAGCTTGACTTCATTCAGTAGATCACAATATTGGGTTGCGTCGATCGTCTGACATCCATGTAAGATATCTAGTGGTACTTCCCTCCTAAAAAACTGTGGCCAACTCTTTCCCCGCAGACAATCGAGTTTTCGCTTTCACGTTTTTCAATTACACCTCCGTGTATCGTCGTAGATGAGAATTTTATGAAATAAAACATCTTAAAAACTAGTTAGAAGCAATTAAGGAATGTGGACTGTTCCGTCTTTTTGATCATCACGCAATACTTCCATTGTTCTGACACTAGTGAGAGGACGATCGAAATGCGCTTGATTCGTAACACGTTTTAGGCCGTGATGAATTCATTCACCAAACATTCACTCTTGACCATAAAAGCAACCAGCATACAGTACATACAGACTTAACATTGTACAAACCGGTTAAAGTGGTTTTCTATTTCTGCTTGAATTGTGTGAAAAGATTCCGATCTAAAAAAGGAAGAGAACATTTCTACTTGCCAATACAGTTATTTTTGAATCTATACACTTTTTCCTCCGATGATCTAACCTTTTTAAAGAATCAAAATAAAATTTGCTACATTTCTCAAGAAATCTCTAAAAATCTCGCTACCGCTAGTCGAAATTTGAAGATAAGAGATAGGAAAAAGTCATTGAGGGCCAAATTTGTTGAATACAGTGAGCGGTCAATCAATTCAAAGTAAAATTAGTGAATTTGAGCCATAGCATCCCCTAGATTCTTCTGGTATTTGGATGACCATTTCAATTATTTTGAACTTAACAAGTCACTACAAGTTTAAAATGTCTTTGATCGTATAAACAAGTTCTAAATTATACACATCAGTTCAAGTAGTCATCACGATTTGTATTTCTTTTCTACTCTGGACTAATTAGAGGTTGAGAATCGAAGAATCCATGTGTTCCAATTAAGCAATTAGAAATTTGTCAGTGGCTTTGATTTTGTCATAATAGTAAACTAGTTCACGCCGCCGCATACTAAAATAGTTTTTCATTATATTGTCCATACTTTGATACATCTCCGTCGCATCCGTATGCACCATATCACTCACAAATTGACTATTCAATGGAATATACAATGATTGAGAGCGTCGTAAGACGGAGACAAGCGACAAAAAATACGCCATCTAGCAATCCGTTGATGTTTCTTTGATAACTCGCGGGCCAATTCCGGCAAATCGAAATTTATGGCTCCTGGCTGGAGTACGGTTGCAGAGATGAAGCTTAAAATAATTGACAGAAGGTACCAAGAGGAGTGGAGTTTGCAGTAACATTTAACTTAACATGTGAAATTCCACCAGTTTCGTGCTATAGCTCTTTTTTGATTCGGTGGTTGGCAGGTAGGCAGGTAGGCCTTTAATAGTAGGTAGAGTAATTTCTCTGGTTAACGCTACTCTAGTCTACTAAATAGATGTATTTTGACACCTCCAAGGCCCGTCGGTATTGTTTCGGCTATTGCCGCTCGCGGTTTTCACTAACTGGTCTATGATGCCTTTAGTGGAATATAGTAAATAATTTTCAAAAAAAATTATTAAAATTTATTTCTATTGTTACAGGTATCGCTCACCATTTAGCAGGATTACCTGGCCCACCACCAGAATGGGCTTTATTGGGCGGAAGACATACATACCCCCATGGAACTTTCATGGGCCATCATCATACTCATTTCCCTCACCATATGTTTGCTGCTTTAGACCGTCCAGCTACGTCGCCTAGGATAGCAAACGGTATTTATATAACCTCACTTTCTCTATAATAATGATATTTGGGAAAATAATTACATGTGTTAATGACAGATGATAATAAACAAAATACTTTCTTCGAATTAATTATATTTCATTGGTATTTATTCAAGTAGAAGTTCATAATCTCATTAGCTGCAAGTTGAAAGTTAATTGGATTAATACAACACTAAACTGCATAATTTATCATCAGTATCTCAGTTTTTTCATTGTTTCCCTCATCCTGACGAAGGGTAGAAGCTAAAGTTTATGCTTCTCACACATTGATTGATATTCTTTTTCAGTGGTCCGTTCACTGACCAATCTATTTGCTTCATGTGAGTAGTGATGAGGTAAAGAAACAAATACTTCACTATTTTACTTGCAAAAACCTACTTGAATATTACAACCAACCTCTTGAATATGACTATAAGATAAGTAAATCAAATTGAAGGAACAAACATGAATATTGAAGAATGTACATACCTTGAATCTTATTTTCCAGGAAACTCTATCATCATTAGTCCAATCATTACTTAATAGTAATGAATGGACGATGAATCTAAAACAATCGATTTTTATTTTCACTCTCAACTTGACGCAATTCTTGAAAGAGTACTCGTGTTACAGTTTCGTGAAACACTCTATTATTTTCGTGACTTATGGCATACTATAACAACTAGTATTACCAAAATTCAGAGATTGAACATTCTCAGTGATTTGTATACATTTATCCTGTGGTTGTTCTAGAATAATCTAACTAAAACATTAAATAAAAGATGAGTTTGTCACCTGTCGGTAGGCAACTACTGACTAATTAACTGCATCATTTTTTCATTGCAGAACCGTCTTCAACGTCACTAGGTCCTATATCAATAAGTTGCAGTAGTGCCCACAGTACAACGTCACCAAAGACATCTCCTAGTAGCAAGGTTAGATTGCTCGCTACAACAGGTGATCCACAATCTCCCCAAGAAGATGATATATCCGTTACGGCTTCTCCAACTCCTTCTCCGCAACCAACTCCTGCGTTTCCTGGTATACCTCCACCTCAAATGCAAAATAATCAACTATTCAATAATGCTTTAGCCGCCAGTTTGTTCCTGAATACTCCACTCATACCTCCTCCTGGTAAGTAGTCATAAATTTTGACCCAACTATTTGAGAAAAATATAATTCATATTAAAACTTTTGCTTCATTGGAAATTGAAAAAACTTCTCTGGTTTTTGGGAGCTTATTACTCTTATATAGAATTCAATACCGAAGTCACAGCAAATTTGGCTACTACACTCATCGAATATCACCAAAAAACGGTTTTGACTATAGAATAGAATCCTGCGAAAATATATAGATATAATTATTTTTTTTATTTATCTACATTTACATGGAATGTGAAATTTGAGAGTCCAAACATTATTAAAGACGAAGATGTTTTTGAATTATTTCACCAATATCTCAATGTAAAATATGCAACGCTATTGATCAGAAATAACTGTTACAGCTTGGGAAATTACGTCAATGAGTTTAAAGGGTATCTCAATGAATGGATTGGACTAATACGTCATATTGAGTAGTCAACAAGACAAATCATTAGCCGTTGAATTTTTCAATTTAAGTTACAAAATCAAGTATATACAACAAGTAATTATTCAGCAGATTTTCAGTAGAAGAGAGCTACATAAATCCAGTACATTTTCTTTTATTTTCATCTAGTACAAACTCTATACTATATTTTTTGAAAAACTCGTCATATTATATGACAGACTGGCCGTGTACCATCCTGTGAAATTGATAAGAACTGAAAGAAAATATAAAGAAGGACCAAGAAAAATTGGAGATATGGTTATGACCTTCTAAAAATAAATTAGGTGAGAAAAGAAGACGTGAAAAAAGGAATGGAAATGAGCCAAGCTAAATTGGAACCAGGTCAAAAAGAGCTGAGTGAAAAAGATGAAAAAGGGGTTAATCAAGAGATGAATTTTAGAGTCTAATTGAAAGTATCGCAGCCATATTGCCTGGAGCACAGCCATATTCATGGTGGCACTAGTTGAGCGCATGTCGGATTGACTAAACGCATGAAGAAATCGAGGAAAATACTTTATTGGGTTCGATAGAATTACATTACAGATTGGTGTAGCGAGATTGTTAGGAAAAGACCTACAACCAGACTCAAAGAACTGAGTCGAATATTGTTGCTTATCCATGCTGCATTCCGACACAAGATAAGTAGTTCTCATGAGAGGCTGGTATGACAGGATGCGATTGGATCAACGGTCTGTTATTACAAGTCGAAGACAGAGTTTTATCTTATAATCCGATGAGAAAAAAAGGCGTGGTCCTTGAATCTCCAAAATGACTGGAATGGCCCTTTTAAGGTGGTTATACGATTTAACGACCTATTCTACGAAAAACAACAATCGTTTAGTTAGACCTCTTAGTGGAGAACAATTTTGAAGATGGAGGCAGTGGGGAATTGCGTGGAAAGTCTTTGCATTCACCTAAGACATAGTGTGATGTGCAATGAACTCTAAGTATCAGTGAATTCGGAGCAACAGGGCAGTACATATCACAAGAGCATCGGAACACGTCTCAGAACATGTCATCCCAATTTGTCCCAATTTTTTTTGTATAATGTTTCTTAAATTTCGTATTTATGTTGAACGCCCAAGGATCATTCAAGATTTGGAAGGAAGAAAGTGCCAACATAATGCCTGCTAAGGCTGAAAGAGTCATGACAAACTCTACAAGTTCGTATACTCAATGCAGCAAGAATGGGGGACGACACCTACATGATTTGCTTATCAAAACTATGTAAAAAAATTTGAGTATGTACTTACATCATGAAAATCAGATCAAAAGTATCTGATCCAAGCGATCTATCTACTTTTGAATAAAGAAAGTTATTCTACCGCACCCGGTATTAAATGTTTTAGTTTTTTTAATAATATATTGGAGGATTTTCAATAAACTCCACAATCTTCATACTAACAATTCCATTGCTACAAAAAAATTTTGTTTGTAATGAATTTATTAAACAAAAAAACTTGTTCTGGTTTTTGAATACCATGAAAATTGGCCTCATTAGAAACACACACATGATGTACGAAATGTCTACTTAACTTAATTTTAGCATTAAGTTTTTCAACGCCCTCTAAGCTTATATAATAACAGTTTATCTCATTGCGTTATTTTTCCTTTATTTTCAGGACAATGGTTCTATTCCCAGCTGTATCCTCATGATTGGAATTGGATGACTTTCAGAAATAACCAATTGATGGCAAGAAATTCACCCGAAGAAGAGACGTCCCAAAATCCAGATAGTTCTAGCGAAAAGTTAGATGTTACGGAAATTGAAGAAGATGTTGATGATAAAGATAACAAAAATTCGGTAAAAGAACTATCCAGCACTATAGAAAAAGATACAAAAGAAACGTTAAAAAATTTAAACAAAGAAGTAAATAAGGATATTAAACATTGTGAGGGTGTTAATTTAAGTGTCAAAGTTAGAAAAGCAGCTGTAACATTAGTGAAGCAAAAGGATGAAGTGAGTTCTAGTGATAAAGACAATAATAAATATTCCAAAGAGAATAATAGGCATGTGTGGAGACCCTATTAATAACAGATTTGTTCATAAACAATATGTAAATTTGAGTTGTTATTATGCATAAACCGAATGTTCAACTGATTAATTTTCTAGTGAAATACGTTACAAAGATGAAAATGAGGCTCCTAAACTGGAGATATGTATCTAGTTATTTTAATTTGATTTTATTTTGTATGGCTATTATTATTACAACAACACTAACAATTAAGTGTGTTTATAATGTTACGTTACCTCTATTGTGAACATATTATTGTTAAAATAAAAATAAAATGGCATCAGAATTTGTAATCGACAATCACCAAATTGTGAAAGGTTAAAAAAAGTATGTCGACATTACAAGATTATTAATAAAATTGAATACTTTCCAAATATACGGTTCAAAATTATAGCACTAGAACCTTTTTCTAATACTGATAAGAATCAAGCATAAACAATCTTAAATATTATGTTTCAATCTTCACAATCCAAATAGAACAGAGGAGCTTACCTGATAATGTTATATAATATTTTAGGTAAGTGAAATTTGGACTAACATACGTTATTGAACCAATTTCAAAACACTTAACGTCAATTTTCCTTATTTTTATCCTAAAAGTCAAGTAAAAAAGTTTGACGCGTGTACCACGTGAGGTTTTCCGTACGAAGTTTTCGGCACTTTCGATTACTTCTGGCGAGGGTTTCCCGACCTGCAAAACTTCTGGCGCTATTACACCGCTACTAGTTGAGAGTCTAGCCACACTTTCCACAAGGTTTCACTCGTGTACCATATCGGGTTTTTAGGACGAGTTTTCCGGCACTTTCGGTAGTTTCTGGCAAGGCTTTTCCAACCTGCAAAACTTCTGGCGTTATTACAGCGTTCTTATTTGAGGTTTGGGCCCCACGATCCAAAAGTTTTCACTAGTGTACCATATGAGATTTTCCAGCTCATTTTTTCACCTGGGAAAACCGGATGGCATTTTCATATCCGACCTGTACAGAGGACCATAAATATCCTTTGGTGATATATTAATTACGGGCCCTCCGTTTCCAAACTTAAACGTCGTTTACCTTATCGATGCTGTTTTATTTAGCCATCTTCCTAACTATTACTACCAGACTAATGATCCTGGTGAACAAACTGCAACTTGGCGAGTTTATGATACGACGCTGTTATCAACAATAACTGACGCATGATGTATTACCTTTGTTTAATATCTATACATTACGCACTTAAGTTTTCACAATTGTATAGAAACATTGTTTGCAGCAGCAATTATTTTTCATTCAGTTCTTTTTAAAATTTTCGGTTTGAGGCCGCCTTTCTCTGTTTGGTCTTTGCTGATCGATACTTTTAAATAGTTCGATTTAACTATCCAATTCTTCGAGCGCTTTCTATTCGCTAGTCAGCCCTTTTCGAGTAACTGCAGTTTTATCTTTTTTTATAATAACAACTTCTACATACTACTTTCCAAGTGAGTATTACAGCCTACACCCACTTGGAATTTGTTGTATTTCTCCTTTTTAATTATAACTTGAATAATATTAATGCTTATTCAATAATAAATCATAGCTTTCGAAAAAAGTGAGGTATGTTTAAAAAACAGGTGCGGCTATAGTTATTCTCCTTTGTTTACGAAACATATATAATGTCCTATTCTCCTACCGTTTCCGGTGAAACAGAAAGTCATCCATATCTTTTTCAACCATTACAAATGAGTGAATTGCATGGTACTGCTTAGAAGAATAGAAAAGGTTATTTTCACAGAGTTCATCGAAGTATAAAGGCAATTGAGTTGCGATAAGACCCTATTAGATCAAATGGGGCAGTGATGGTGAGTCTCTCCGGAATATATCGTTATTTGAAGATTGGAGTCTAGAAGTAGCGGGTTAGGACTAGTGTGTATTTTCTACAGAGATTCGGTGACTGTTGAGTATAGTCACGATTTAGTGTTCTGTCTCGAACTCGGAAATATTCCCAATACCGACTGAAAAACCTCCTCTATCCCTAGTCTCTGTTTCCCTCGAGGTACCTCCGTCTCATTCGTTATTTAAATATAAGCATATAACATCCCTCAACTCGCAGTAAATCCTCCGATAATTGAGCAAAAAGCAAAGAATCAAGAATATTCAAAGTGGATCTGAATGTCTTTAGTTTCCACTATACTTTTAATAGTTTCACTTGTATGTGATATGTATTTTGGCCTTGATGTTGTCCTAATTTGAGTGATAAGATCTACTTTGAAATTTGCACACCTGCCAAAGACTGACAATAATGCAATAATTCGATCGAAATATCTGATTATTCTGATTAGACTTGTCAAGATACATAAATAAAATTTTGTATCTTCACAAAACAGTGAGGAAGATAGAACTAAAGGGCGAACTACTTAGTCCCAGACTTACAAAATCGAGATGGAACCATCATCGCATCTGTACATATTGAAGACGTGTTTGATAAGAAAAACTGAATTGGGAAGGAAAAAATAAAACATGGAGCAATAAGCTTTAAGTGGTAGTGACAGTAATAAATTATGGTTTGAAGAAAAATAAGAAACACGCTTTTAGCAATAAGCAAACTAAAAAGTGAAAAATAATTCTTGGCATACGAGTAAATTTACTGATGAGAAATTTAATGTTACTATTATAAAAGTGTGGAGTACTTTCTATAAAGTGACTTGCAATATTTTAAAAAAGAAAACTCAATTTAACAAGAATAATGGTATTCATTTCAAGTCGATAGGATTAGCATTAACAAACTTACAAAGATTAGAAGCGGCCGTCCTGTTTCTACTTGCTAGAGTGAGTGACTTGTCGCTATTTTGACGACAAAGAATAAATTTTTGATACTAAAAATGGAGCAGGGTTTATTCATGACCTATCAGACAACTTGTTCCAAATAGATTCTCGATATTATGACTGTGAATATCCGAGGCATAAAAGCATTAAGTTCGAATTGCATATTAGTTATTTTCCAGGTGTTTGATAGTAGAAATACATACATTTGAAACTGATTTCTTTATCGGCAAACATGATATAAACTTGTATTTTTTCATGTATTATGCGATCATTGTTAGGAGCAAAACTAGGTCCGTCATCAGAGAGGACGAGTGGATTTTCCTTAACTACCACTACTATAATTAACCTACTTCATTGCTTTTGACTTATACATTCTGGAGGATTTCTACGTGACGGACCTTGGCTCTTGACACTTAAAGATATAAAACATAACATAAAACACCTTTTCCGAGTCGTACATTCCCGCCCATCATCTTCAGCTTCATATAATTGTCCATATCAGTGCACAAATATCTTTTCCTTTTGAAAATTTTTGTTATAATATTGGGGAATTATTACATATTTATGAGAATAAACTCGAATGTATTGAATTATTATTCTACAGTATTTACCTGCATACATCTATATTATTCAAAAATATAAAATCACGATGTATTGAAAATAAAATGTAAGAATATATATTCCAAATCACTTTATGATAGTTTGAAATTTGAAAAATAGAGTCCCTTTTCCATGGCTCTGTGTTTTACTTTTTAGAATAATATGAAATAAAAACTCTCATTACAAGATATTTGAATTTAGTGGTAGTAGACACTTAAATTTAACAGGTGTGTTGATATCACTGAGAACACTACTGTATGAAGTACAATTAACTTACCTCGAAATGATTTTGACAAGACCAATTGCATGTACTCGAATACTTTATTTGGTATAGTTATTGTGGTATTTTGGTCACGTCAATGAATACATAAAAGAGGCAATCTTCGGAAGTCAAGAATTTTAAATTTTGTTTGTTTATATTTTTTGAAATCAAAAACCTCTTTAAGTGGGGACGGAACTATTTATTTTGATTAAACAATATCTGTGATATTTATGCACAAAAAAAATTCTACTATACAATATCCATTGAAAACCTGTAAATATATTAATTTTATTGACCATAGAAAATTCATTATTTTATATACAAAAAAGGACATGTAATTTTGATTCTCATTTAGCGTTTCGGAGACTTCTTCATGTGGTGGGTGGTTACTGCAGTCATTTCCACTGCAAACTATGCAGGCTGGTAAGCAATGAAGACCACTTTTTCTGCAGCCACACGCTGAACCGCATCCTGTTTTGCAAGAACAAAATATCAATTTTAAAACGTTGTCAGGTGCTGCTGGTTGTGTTATTTTGATTGGTTTTTAATAATTCTCTTTTCGCCAACCCCATTCTCAAGGTGGTATCGATGAATTATTTTTCCATTGCTGAACTTGTAAGTGGACTCTTTTAATATGTTGTTTTGCTGCATCTTCTGCCGGAGGTAAGGAATTAAGTTGTACGCTTTTATTTTTTGAAGCTTTAGAATACAATCAATACCATCATTAAAAAGCACTCCTTCACTTGTCTCTTCAACCATAAAATTTTCAGCTGCTGCATGTAATTTTTAAATTATCATCAAAATCTTTATTAAAACTCCTGGTGGTTTTTTTAATATTTGGATATTTCTCTTTTATGGTTTTTGTTGAGTAAACTCGTTGCAAGATATTATTTTTTAGTGGTTTAAAAAAACATTTCTTTATCATCAGGTACTAAAGCCATCAATAAAACTAACACATCAGTATCTTTAGCTACAACAACTACTTGAAGAGAGGAACAATCTATAGCTGATCGATTAGATCAGCATCACTTTCGGCTTAACTCCACTCAATATTATTTTCGCCTAGTTTTTTGCAGAGAAGATTAATAAACCTATTTTTATTTTTGCTATTACCTAAAAGTTTCTCTTTCGTTGTGTTTAAAGGCATGTCTTCTTCAAATAAATAATCAATGGAAGTATTGCCAATATATCAACGTTAAATATTGATTCTTTAGCTAAATAATTCTATTCAGAAAATTGGTAAAGAAAATCGCCTTGACATATATATTAATGAAAAAAAGGAACTTCGAAAATAATATTGAAAAAAATATACAAAAGAGATCCTCGTCCACATATGTATAATAAAAAAAAAGTATTTGTAGCGTATGCAGGTAACACATAAATGTTTTTTTTACTTGGTAATATCAAATTATTGTTAAAAACTTTTTTGTAACAACTATTTGTTACAATAAGATTAATATATGGAGATTTTTTTACAAAAAAAATAGAGACCAAACTGAATTTTTTATATAAATATCGTTGATATTTTGTTGATATTTATATTGTTTACACAATATAAATAGTTCCGTCCCCGCTCTAATAGGTTTCTGATTTCAAATAATATAAAAAAACAAAATTTAAAAAAAAATTCATCAAAATGGAGCTGTTCTTGAGGACTTCTTTGACGCGACTATTTGTACATTTTTGTACAATACAATATTTGTATCGAATAATTTGAGCCGACATTTCCAAAAATACATTCAACGGCAGAGGCATGATAATAATACGTTCCACGTTCTTCTTTAGTCACGGTAACAGCGCTGAGACTTCGAATTTTGATAAATAATTGTGAAGTACTTATGAATGCTGGAAAAACCAGATAAATCGCTGAATTTAAGTTATAAAGTATCCATGTCTAAAACACAATAATCCAAATGTAATTTTTGACATCATTATTAAGTGACATCGAGTCCCAAATTTTGAATCTGTTAGATAATTGGGAAATAGAAGGTAATGGAGAAGGAAGACCTACTTCGTGAATAATTTTTAGTAACGGAAAATTAATTCGGACGAACCGAATTCGGATCGAACCTAAAGCTATTAGTTACGCGCTAGAAGTTTTAGCAGTTCAGGCTATCCTAGAGACGTACATTTATATTTCATCCACCTACACGAGAGGCCCATCGAGAAACACCATCGTCCATTTTACGCAGAGAGTAATTTCGAGATGCTTTAGAAAACAGACAGAGAAAAAAGTTATGGAAAGGAAAGTCCTTCACAGTATATAATTTCCAGTAATCGGAAAAATGATTCGAACAGTCTCCGGACTGACAATCAGACTTAGATCTATTGGTTACAAAACGAAAATTTAGTTTAAAAATGTTATACAAAATACCCCACGCTTTTATGGTAGTGACATTATCTTTCTCATCAGTAATTGTTTCCCACTTTCCACTTTTATTATTGCTTAAAGCATGTTTTTTAAATGTTTGAATTATTCATTCTCATTCACTCAATCATTTTATTACTTAGTATTCGACAACGTTTCACATTTACAAGGCTTAGAAGCTATGGTCATAGCGATCCCGATCAGTTTTCGTTGGGTACCAACATTTCTTAATCCATATCTAAATGTTTTAATCATTTCTACTCACTCTACTCTCCTTACAAAGAATTGCGAAGACGATTATTGTGTGTCTGGTCAAAATTTACAGGCTAGTGCCTCAATCATAAAGACGAAGCATTGATATTTTCACAGCCAAAGCGGACAGGGCGAGTTATAACCCATAGAAAATTTTGTGTCTTTTATTCTAAAGATCGTAGAAAGACCGTATGAGAGCAATTCCAAATAGGGATCTAGAGTACGTACATTCTTAGAATTCGGAAAATGAAGTAAATATATGAAGTATTATAATACTCGTGACATTTATTAGACGATTGAAACAATACTTGGTAAATCGACTGAATATGAGAAAATTACTTCACTTTATATAAAATATTGATGTATAAAAATCTTGAAATTAAGTTTGTGATAGTCCCGATACACGAATTTCAGCTATTTAAAGATTTAAACAAAATTTGTTGGATTTCATATGTATTATTTGAGCAAACTTAGAAATGTTGACGGTTATCTAGATTGCGGAAGGTATAGCTTAATACAAGAAGTGAAAGGGTTGTCTTAAGAGTTTCTGACCGTACAGAGAAACAGAATTTCAAATTTAATAATCATTTCTATTTTTCAACTTTGTGTCCTCTTCTGAACTGTTCCAAATAACAGTTATCGTCTTTATTTTTTCAAATACAGGCGTTTACGTCTTCGTATAATAAAAATCTCTTTCCTGCAAGAAAAATTTTGAGAATAGAAACGAGAAAAAAGTCGCTGGGGGCATATATATTTGATATGGTGGGTAAATTGGTGAATTTGAGCAATGATGATCACTGAAGTGTGAGGAGATGCGTTATTAGGATTATTGTTATTGTTCTATTTCTTTCAAGATCCCACTACTATCCTGAGAAACAATCTCCAAAACATTTACGACCGTTTTGTAACGCATTGAGTCTTTAGAAAAGCAGAAATGAAAATTATTTTCCACATTTACATATTTAAATTTTGTTTTTGAATTTAAAACTTTTTCAAATAAGCTCTTGTCGTTTGATCACCAATAATATTGCTACGAAAAATATGAATCTACTGTACTCAATGCCTAACAAAAATTGAAAATTATTCCATTGAAACGGGTTTCGCATAAACTGGTATTGATATAACAACTTAATGTTTGAAATATAAGAAGGGAAAGTTATAAATTATTAATTGAGTAACCTGAGAAAATAGCACAAATTCATATGAATGTTCAAAAGAATGAAAGTTGTCCTTCAAAAACAAAAACGAAAACGATCCGACGCAACAGTGACTTTCCAATGAAAATATTTTTTTATCGTGAATAAACCACTTGGTAGTTGTTTCTTGTAGATGGAAGTATTCAGTATATTTGATTAATTGAATTAGTTAGTTTCCATTTTCTTTCGATTTCTGAATATTATGGTTGGTTAGTGAATAAAGTACTTAAACAATATAATTTTAGAGTACTTCCTTTAATCAACAACGGAAACCGTCTTTCTTCTTAAGGGTATTGAATCTGTTATATCTCTCAGAATTGTAAGAAACTATGACAGATAATATCAGAAGGAAAGGTGAAAATAACAATATAATTCTCATAAGAAAAGTGTTATCATCCTCTGAAAAGTGACGCTTTCTAATTATTAGCGGAAAAACAGAACTGATCCATTTTGTTTGCAAAAATCAGTTAAAAATATTACTTAAGATGCATTATTGAAAACCGTTTTATTATTCAAGTACAATACAAGAGAAATGGTATAACAACAAAATTATATGGACGGTGTTTTTATTTTGGATGACCACCTGAAATATCTTCATTTAAATCGGCCAGACCCAGCTATTATTTCCCAAAAGTTTTCGTCATGTAGATTTTGTACATTTGGTCCTTGAACGATGACCGTCAATGATATTCGATGTGTTCGGTTCAGTCCTGGTTTTTTCTAAATTTCCCACTGTATTCATCGCTACTGGTACAGTTTCTTATGTTTTGATTTTTTCGGCTGGACTATTTTTTGTATAAGTGGTGTATAAATGAATAAATGAACAAAAATAGAAATTTAAAGATTCATTTCGCATAATACTTTCATCGGTTTTGTCAAATTCTCAACTTAATTCTCAAGAACTCGTTTGGGAACTTC
This sequence comes from Diorhabda sublineata, assembly GCF_026230105.1. NCBI lineage: Eukaryota > Metazoa > Arthropoda > Insecta > Coleoptera > Chrysomelidae > Diorhabda > Diorhabda sublineata. Next base: position 34,218,027 of record NC_079477.1, read on the forward strand.
ATGTTAATAGGATTGTCGTAGCCTGTTAATCTAGTCATTACATTCATTGGTGTCTCGTATTCATCGTATCTAAGGATTTGAACAGTTGAGAAAATACCTCTTTGAGACCATGCCATGATTTATAAATTTCCATCTTAGAAGCGTTTTAAACCATAACGTTCAGTAGTTTAACATGAGCCACATTCATGGGCTTACACAACTAGGGGAAGGGAATAAATATTTTGTTATATTCTTGGCAAATGTTAATTACGTTAATAAGGACACCGTTCAAACTAAAAGAAATTGAAGCACTTGAATGAGAATTTCATTTCAACCAATGTTACCTCTAAGTAACAATTTTTTTTATCTACCGCATGGTCAAAAACTGTGACAGATCATTGCACCAGGTAAACTTTCACTACTATAAAGTACGAATTATCTAAATTAAAACTTCGAAAATGTAAGTGATAATCATAAAGAACCTGTTTACGCTAATCGCAAGCTTACCCTCAGTTTTTGAAGACGATAATTTGGTATGGTAGTAGCGTAAACTATGTCTTTAATATAGTACCAATCAAATACATTCTAAGTGTTGTGGCTCCCTGAAGGTATGAAAAATTCTATGAGCCTGATATTTCACCCATTTAATTTGCAAATTAACCGCCAACTGGTCTAGTTATTTACAATTACAAAGAAATTAATGTTTCCAAAATTTCGCAAATTGTAATTTGTTTAAAAAATAACGAGAACAATTTGATTTTTTGCATATGAAAGAGAGGCAATTTCATATACAATTACAATACATTTTATCGACATATTTAAACTTGTTGTAAATCTACTATGTATTGATTTTTTATCTATCAAAATGTGTACATATTTATCAAAAATTCCCCAATGTTATCTATGGAAAAATGATATATTCTCTTCTTCAAAGCTGGTGTGGTTGAAATAAGTTTTTTGAAAATAGTTTGAAGGTAATATAGTTTATTTTTAGGTTATTTGAAGTGTATATAAAATCTGTACATTATTTACAATATTCATTCCATGTAGCATAATCTATGTTTGTAAATAAAACCATGATTGTTGTATAATAAGTTGTTTTTTTTACATCATTGCGATGCAATTGATCTATAAAATACATTTAGTTCATTATAAGCGGAATGGAATACGAGAGTAATTCTGCCTATTTGGAAAAAACATGAAACATGTTCGTGCTATGATCTCAACATGATTTCAAGATCGGTTTAAGTGAAAAAGATATTCTACGACGGCTGCAATACGCATTTAGTAATGGGAGTCTTCTACAAGTAACTGTGAATCAATGACGTACCCATGAACGGATTGGGGCTTCTTTTGATGTTGAAAGCGCAACATTAAAATCAATAAAACCAACGTTGATATATATGTAAATTCTTTATTTTCGGTTCATTCAACAAATGAATGAAGAAGTTTTGGATATAATCAAAAACATTAAAACAGAAGCATATGGAAGTGATGACCTGAACATACATCTCATTCTTCTGTGTTGACAGTACACGATAAATTCTTGCACACAAATTTAATGAATGTATTTATCGACATTACTTCCCAAATATCTGGAAACATGCTTCAGTAGTTAGATTACCTACCAGACCTACTGATTATTCTCACTTATGAAGCATCTCTGCCTAATGTCTAAAATTTTGGAATGGCAAATAAGATGTTATAGAAAAATACTTCTTCCAAATCAGTCTGGATTTAGATCTGGATATAGTTGCTCAACAGCATTGGCCACTGACGGTATATTATATTCATTGGATAAAAGCGGAGTAGTTACCTTTCAGACAGGTGATGCAAGACGATGACATGTCTAATAAACTTTCGATACAACAAGGTGTCTTACAAGGAAGAATTTTAAGTTTCCTCTTATATACATTATACACTTCAACTTTCATACTAACCTTACACTTTGTAAATACCACATGTATGCCGTCGATAACCGGATTTATTATTTATCCAAACTTTCTAATCCACAGGGGACCTCTCTGAAAAACATTTCTGGCATCAGGTGATACGAAAGAATCTCGTATAAACTAAAAGATGCGGGTTGGTTTCACTTAGTATGTACAATAGATGAGAGTTGCATAGTGTGAATTTTCACCACAAAATTTCAAGAAACAAGTTACTAGAATATTTGTACACAAATGTTATCTATAGAACATAACATAAATTTGAGATGGAGAAATGTAATCATAGAGGAAAATATAAACGTTCCTTTCCATATCAAGTGTCTCTTCAGTTGATATTTGGATATTTGTTATCTTGCATTGAATTCAAAAACAAATATGAGCGACTGCTTTTTAAGCAACAGTGAAGGAGAAAAATTGTAGTGCTTCATGTCCAGTATTTACCAAATTTTGTATTTGTACTAGTGACTTAAGGTGGTTAGTATGGAAGAATTGGTGAATCGACCTAACACACCTTTTGTTATCAATGGAAAATAATATATTGTTTATGATTATTATTATTATCAATACTAACGATACATCGTTTGTACGTTGAACGTTGAAAATACGCCGCATTTTCCAAACATTAGACACTTCCATTATAAACAAACAGGATCGACTTCACGGTCAATTTCATGGACGAATTCGTAATAATAATTTGCGATCTTCATCTACTCATAGCAAATTGGAAAATTGGATTATCCTGAAGTAATAATAAATCAGCACCTCAAACTAATACGAAAAAAGCGAACAAAAGCTACACATTATGAGCAAAAATGTAGCATTAGTTTATATCCAAAGAGAAAAGCATTTGTCAAGTAGCGCAACACACCAATCACTAGAACTGGAAATACAGTGAAAATTCTTTGAAAATATAATTATAAGGGTAGGTAGAGTGGTATGTGTTTTAACAAAAATATACGGAAGGAAATAGACAACAAGGTGAGATGCAGAAATGAGACTGGAAAAGAGACAGAAGAAAAAAATTACTACGAAATGAAAAGAACAAAAAATATAGATTACAACGGATCAAATTTTTAATAGAGGAACCTGAAAGAAGGTTATGGGTGTAAATTAGATAACTTTTTCCATAGGAATCAAAAGCAGAGAGAGGATGCTTTATTGTCAAAAAAATGTTACAATTTTTCGACAAAAGCTTATAAAAACATAAAAATAACTAAATAAAGATATAACAAATTAAATAAAATTTCAATAGACATAATAAAACCCGAATGAGTAACTAAATTATAGGTAATAGTAATAGGTAATGCTTAATATATAAGTAAAAATTAAACCAGTATGCAGCATGCCCAGAATTCCCAAATGAGTGACAGGTCAAAAATAAAAATAGAAATACACTCAAAGATAAAAATAATATAATAGACACTTAGAAAACTTACTTCCAAAACTTTTTGAGTCAGCAGAACAAGCATATGCTGAGAATAAATGAGATAAATAAAAACAAAGAGAAGGCGGCTAAAAATAACGGTGTTATTGGAAAGATACTGAAAACATGGATAAATTAGAAGCACAACTACTTAAAACAATTGGCAATGGAGCATGGATTGAAAAAAAAGTTCCAAAAGACTGGGAAATACGTATTATCAGTCACACGAGACTGTTAATACTTCAAGAGGAGCTACAGCAATTACTGAAGTGTAACTTTCTAGGTTTCTAGCGAGTACCAAAAGAAATATTCAGAGAGAGGTTGCGAAGCAAAAATATTTTCCAGCGAATGAATATATAGAATATATTTTGGGTTTTTAGAAAACCTCAAGAAATATTGATTATTTTCAGTATCTTCACCAAAGTTACAATAACTATTGTACATTTAGAAAGCTACGATGGGATAAACTCGTTTAATTTCAATATTCTTTGATAATTTATGTGCTAATACAAATCTCATAACAAGGTCTAGTGTCAGTAAGTTAGTAAAAAATTTAACGAAACTGGTGCAGTGAAATATTTATTCAAATCATAGCGCAAAAAGCCTACAACAACTGAAGACAAATATTTAAATGTTTGTGTTACGTTAGGGGTAGATCCACATTTGTAAAATAGAAAAATTACGAATTCTAGAAATCGGTAGAGGAAAATACAGAAATGCTCAAAATGTTGTCCATTTACTTCAATACAACAAGCAGTGCGACTTTTAAAACTTTGCAATACTTTTTGTAACATCCCTGACTGCTCAATTCTTCTTATCTCTATCTTCTATCTTTTAATCACTGAATATTGGCAGATCTTGTTCTATAAACGATGTTATGTTAGGTACTCCCACATGTCGGGCGATCGCGGGGGTCATACAATAAACCCACGCCTTCCAATCCAACTTCTGAGACACATATTATTTAGGTATTGCCTCTCCTCTATTCTGAAAATTTCTAGTAATGAAGTTTTTTTCAAATGTTATTGAAAATAAAATAACTACTTACTTGGATTAGGAAGTACCCGAGCCAACTCAGATATAATTTTCCAATGAATCTAAATACGCCGGACCATTTAGGTGATCCTCAATGAAAAAGGACCCAATTATTTTGTCGCCTATTATTTCATCCACTACATTCTGTTTTTCAGGATATTGGGAGTGATTAACGCATCCAACAAGGATTGTTACGTGAACAACTACAATTATGCCAATTCACGTTTCCATTAATAGAAAAATTGGCTCATCGCAAAACATGACATTACTTAAAACATTTTTCCATCAATAGGTCTGCAAACTCTTCACGTTTATCTAAATCGTCATCTGACAATCAAAGTAGATGAAGAAATGAGATCGTTTAATGTATTCTATCAATTTACTATGATGGTTATGAAATTTCTTTGATTAATGAATATAAATATTTTTCAACTTTTGTTTATAAACGGGTTGCTTTATGAATATGGTATTCAATATCTTCAGTTTGATACAGAATATCTTTTTATTCATTTAAGAATAGAGTTTGGACGGTTTAACCATAACTATAATATTGTATATTATTATTGTGATATTTGGCGTTGAAAGAGAAAGGTGAGGTGAAGATTTCTAGTCCCTTATATAGAATATCCAATGATGATCCTCATATAAGCTATCAAATGATGATTTTATATCAAGTCAATAATTTTTTTCAGTGATGTACACAACCTCGTACCTTCGAACCCGACACTGTCATAGCGTACCTGATATAACTTTTCCAATTGCGTTAATTTTAAACACTTTTTTAAATTCATATGCAATGAATTCTCCTCAAAAATTAGTATACAAGTATTTGATATTTGTTGTAAATTTCATTTTGAATTCATTTTTCATTATTTGAAAACGTTATTACTTAGTGGCACTGCCAAAATCGTATAGATGAAATATGAACAATTTGTATTGTCAAAAATTACTGCTGAAAACTCATGAACTAACCAGTCTCCTATAAAAGTTGGATCTGTTTCAATTTTCAGATTTTATAATCATAAATATTCTAAAATTACTTCATGTTTAACAGATTTTATTTTAACAAATCATAGCGACCAAATTATCTCTATTAAACACCATCTAGTCGTCGTTATTGCATTATAGTGACATAATAAAATTCGAATGAATGAAGGAACACTGCCTTTCTCTCCCATCAGACGAGCTGTCAAATTAAGAAAACAAATGAGGCGCAACGTGCTTCTTGCCTCATTAGAAACTTCACCTCTCCCATAGCCACAGCTTACTGATATTACAGAGTCCACATTCGCCTCATATTAAGTAAGCTATGTCGGTGATAGCCGCTTCCATCCCACCGACACCCATGTGCGAATCTAATTTTGTTAGTTCGCCAACGTTCATTTGTTCAAATTACACAAGGCCCAAGATTCTGTTCTGAACAGCGAGCCATTACCGATGTATATGAGGGGAAGTCGATATATTTGCTATTGAAATTTTCAACTACAGAGCATCATACAAATTGGATAAATAATATTAAATTATCATAAAAGAGCGTCTTAAAAACAAATAAAGCCAATACATAATCTGAATTGCACGAGATATATGCATAGAATTACACAAACTTTTCAAAAAATAGAAATCTGGGGGAAGTTATCAGAAAATGATATGAAAATTGAATGGGATATAAATATTCCTTCCAAAGTGGTATAGTACAGGTCCATTAACTTCACACAATCACTGCGGCCTTCTATAGATTACGACTTAATTGGCAAGGTACTCAATATTTTTTTTCTATATTATAAAAAATAATCCACCAAAGCAAAAGTATTTTCTGGAAGTTGAAGGATGTAAAGAAATATTAGTTTCAATAGAAAAAAATTAGAAACAAAAAATGAGAATGAGAATGTTCTTTGTATGTGACAGACATTGTTCGGAGATTTTTTATTTCTCTCTTTCTCCATGGAGATGGTAAAGGGACTGCCGCTAAATAATAATAATTGGGGATAAAATCGTCTCGTTACTTTGTTAGCTCGGATAATTTTACAACAACCCTTGTTGTAAATACGATATATTCATTTATTAAACAAATTGATCGTAGCATTTTTTCCAATTTCTGTAGTGAATTGAATAGTTATTAGATATTTTGCCTGTATTTCCAGCTACACTACATACACATACAAAAAAACTTGTTAAATAGCTTTCTTGTTGTTTTCTAAGAGCTTCGCTTTTCTGGATTGATCATTGTTTCTATTTGTCGGTAGTTCTGAACTCTATCCACCGGATTTATCACTATTTTAATCTTGTTCAGGCCTATTTCACTATATTTTATATTATAGACCACCAATTTCCTTAATTTAGGAAATGGAGGCTTGTGTGTATCATTTTATCGATATAATGAAACTAACTTTTTTTAAAATACATTCACTTGAACTGTCGAATTTTTAAAATATATCTGAAATTTACTACTTTATTGGAAAAATATCGGAGATCCCCTGTATTCCATTAACATCTTCCAATCTAAGTAAACGGAAAGACCTAAACTCATGTTAGAATTCCCCAAATTCAGAATTAATGATGGCTTTTATTGAAACTTCAATTTCTTGATTAGCAAATGCTCCCTTTTGTTTTTGCTTCGAACAGTAGCACCCCTCGTCTTTCTCCCCTCACTCTACTGGCTTGATGTGAATTATTTTCACAATTTGTCTCAACATGGGGGATGTCCAACGCATGCAACGTTATTTCTGAATACATACTAGGTGTTCCTATAATTACATTTACAGAACTGATACTGTTCGTTTTCAATATTTCAAACTTCAAACTTTCAAAAGACAAACATTTCGAAAGACGTTTGACATTCACAGTTTTCTATAGAATAGGAAAAATCAGTTTCCATCCAATAAAGTGTGTTTATTCTATTTTACAATGCCTAAATCAGTTTATAATTGGAAAGATCTCTATGGTAATGACCTAGACGGCATTTCAAGTGGGGAAGATATGAAAAAAATTACAGGTTTCAGATCTTGTTTATAAATAATTAAATTGTACGTCCACAAAACCTGTCATTACTGTTATTATTGTATGTCCAGTTACTACTTCATGCTTCAAAATGCTAGGAAATAATTTGTCGAAAGCTATTAATGAAGTTAACCAGATGAATTCGACAATAATGAGATTGTGTTTATTTGAGAATATAATTGTTTCTCGTGGAATTTTATAATATTTCTGTCCCATCTCGTATGTAGGTCAACGGACTGCCATGTAATACTGGATTATGTCGAGATATGTGATCTTTCGCATTCACAGGCCCATCCAACTTTCCAAGTTGAAGGCATTCTTCACGTCAAGTATTACTGCCGTGTCTATATATCCCTGGATGTTAACGTAACTGTATATCGGCGGAAATTCGATTAGACATTTTGTACCTCTGATGAGTGGAATCCAGTATTGATTAACTATTTAGTTGTTGAATTCTCATTACTTATTATGAATATAGTTTTGTACTAGAAAACTGAAGAATACGAAATATTCACATTGATGATCATTCCTATATTACGTACCTTATTTTATTATTTGTTTGTAACTAAGTATTACATATTATATCATACGGCATATGGGAAAATGTGGCATATTCAGTGTAGCAATGTCTAATTTTTAATTTGCACATAAGATGTTACCTTATTTTACATTATTTTTCCGTATTTTATAATTTTTTTTCTTGTCACAATACATTTAAAAATTTAGAAAATAAAACTTCAGTGTTCTACAGTATGCTTTAGAACCACATTTCGTTGCTTCTCTTTTATTTATATTCTTCAAATCTACATCTCAGCTGGAAGATAATGATCAGAATAACACTGATGGTTGAACATAACAAGTATCTCTTGAGGATCCTATTTTTTAGCTCTGTCTAACCACAGTTGCAATGCTGTAGGTCTAGTTTCTAATGTCCACATTTTCAAGGATACTGTTTAGCAGTGGCAGTCTCTTGATTGCGATTAGTGTAGGATTCCAACCACTTCGTCTAACAAATAATTACCATAGTCCACTCACTAAACCTTTTCTCGTGAAATTTTGAGATATAACAAGGTTTTTGTTTTTCAATTCTGATCTAGGTAGTATTATTCAAAAGAAATTCGGGTTATCGATAGATCGCTCCAATCAGGAAAACATTTTTAATTGATAGTTTCCAAGTTATTAATAATTTGAACATATGTTTCTCAATTGTTTCATGAATAATAATCATAAAAATAAAAAAAATATTATGAACAAAAATGTAGTTGATGAAAAATATAGTGTTCCATTTTGAATGATCTCTGTAAACCCAATAAGAACGGAAATATTGCCTGTTGCAGGATAATAATTTTGTTCTTTCATTCTTGTATAACTGGAGAAACATGCAATTTTTGGAGAGTTCTTTCAATATGTTTTCCAGAATAAATGGATTGCATTAAAATTGATTAAGTTATACATTTTTTTAAATATTACACCTTCATCATAATCTAAAATTAATGGTACCACAAGTGGAATCAGCTTTTTTTAAGTGTTTTTCATATGTTCCATATGATCCAAACTATTTATAATTTTTTGAGCACTGTTTATGGGGCTGTTCTAAGTGATCATTTTTTTGTTTTGTTGTCGTGAAAAATTGGATATGGAGGTTCCAAAATTTGCATTCACGCGTTAATAGATGCTCCCTCAAGTCCATTGAAATAAATTATTTCGAAAAATAGAGTTTTAAATTTTCTACGCAATATCTTTTTTATTAAAATTTTTATTATATCACAGAAAATGGAGGCAGAACTGGTGAATGTCGACTTTCACCGGTGAATGTCAACATTCACATAGTCGCTTGGTGAAAGATCGAAATATTTGCTAAATACCCTTATTTCTGACTGACACCGGTAAATGTGGACATTCACCATGCACTAATGGTGAATGTTAGAGATTTATATTTTCTTCTTCGTAATTCAGTTGCTATAAAACGTCACAAGGGGGACGTAACTTTCTAAAAGGAATGACCAAGAATTTAAAATACGCAGTACATTCCACATGAGAAAAGAAAATAATAGTAATATAAAAATGACTTACTTATGTGATTCAAATCTTATTTATTGCAACATCTTAAACTATTATGACACTTTGAATTGCACAAGAGTCCCTTGCTTTTACAACTGCATTTATTTGTGGAACAATTTCTTTTGCAATGACACCGTGTATAGCCTTGTCCACCGCTTTTCGAATTAGCTGCAGCTGCTTCTCTCTTGAAAACTATGGAAAGTAACTTTTCTTTGCAAATTACGAACTGATTAGATTACGTGTGTAAAGCTGCTTGAGGGTACCATTTTTAATTGCTAGTTTGTATTACCACCAATTTGAGCTGGAGGAAATTGTTTCTGTGAGGTTTGTAACATTTTTGTTGCTTGCAGTAGAATATTTTCTATCGCGGCCGCTCTTTTTGTAGAAATCAACTCGTGTTTTTCAGTCAGAATTTGATGTGAAGACGTTTTAGGTTGTAGGTCCTCCTCAATTTTTTTCTTTGGAATATGGTTTTTGGTATGACCACGGCTCAAATTTTTTTATGAGCATTAACAGTTTCTTTAAGCAATTCTTCGGTTTCAAAAGTATTGGTAATTTCTTCGAGTTGTTCTTCAGTTTCAATATTTGCGATTTACTCGCCAGGCAAAAAAGACGATGCTATGCCTCTTTTTGCTTTGACGCCAAACATGGCTTCATAAGGACTTTGCGGTATTCCCTCGTGGTATGTAGTGTTTTTGGCAAATTGAACAAAGGATAAACCACCTGACCATTTATTTGTATCGTTATCGTTCATCCATGCAGTTAGCATATTCTGTATATCCTGATTGGCCCTTTCAACTGAGCCTTGTGTTTGACTGTGACGAGGCATTCCATGAACTATTCTAACATCTTTCTACATAGCGCATATTTCGGATATGACTTGATTACTAAATTCTCTACCATTATCTGATTGTAATATTGCTGGTGCACCAAATGTTAAAAATATTGAAAGAACGTGATGCGCTACTTCTTCAGCTCTTTTAGTTTTCAAAGGTCGTAGCTGGACAAATGTGTATACAACTCAGTCAAATTAACAAAATATATCATATAAACCATCTAGAAAAGTGAATTGTGCAAAAATTTCCGTAGATCCTAATAGATTTATTATTGCAACAACGAACTTCTTAAGAAAAGCCATATAATGTTATTTCTATTCGTTCTTTTGGCAGTTCATTAAGTTCAAAATAAAAAATTCCAATTTCTTTGCGACAGAATTCTCGAATGCACTGTTAGGTCGAGAACTAGAGCTTTCTAATTACGAGTATGCAGAGAGGGTGTTGGTTAGAAAAAGCCCTGCCGTCGGTTCTCATTGTATAGTCACCTTGGTGACCCGATTCAGAGGTGAAAGGTTGCCATAGAGGTGTGCCATCAGCCGTAAACGCCATTCAACAGATGCCAAATATCATTACTGCTGCTGACTACTTCTCAAGTGAAAAGATGATCTCACAAAAGGACAAAGAACGGAGAAACGCAACGCCACATCACCCTAGACGAGAATTTCGAATTGAGAGGCTCTTCAAATTAGGGTTAATAAAAGAGGATTGTTTGATGTTGGAGCATGATCGCAATGACCGACTAATTATAAATATTTTCATTATAACCTTCGAGAGGTTTTAGACTGATAGACAAGTAATTTCGAGTTAATTTTGAAGGTATTTGCAAAAGTGCATTAAAATGATATTCAATTTTTGAAAGAAATATGCTTATTGCAATTGTTTCTTAGGCTCTTTTTGCTATAATACAGGGCTCCGGACTTAGGGGTGTTTCCCCCCATTTAAGGGAAAAATGTGAAACTCCAAACATTTATCAGTTTTCTAGCAAAAGCAAAATAAATGTGTTAAAATATAGGCCATGGGAAATTATTCAATGTTTATGGGTATGATTTGAAAAAAAATCTGAAAAAAAAATGATTCTTCAGTTGAATTTTACATAATTTATGAATAAAGAATTGAAAAAGATGTTGCTGAATGAAATTATTTATTGATTGTTTGAATTTTATTATTTATCTATTGATATTTTATTATATTCCATGTATTACTTATTCAACAATTTGTTTCATAGTAAATAATTTTTTTAGGGGGAATACCTAATCAATGTGGGGTTTTTGTGAACAGATTGAAACTTATGAGAAAAAACACGTTGGATTGAGAAAATTAGCAGATTATTTGAATGTATTCCGAATTAATAATTATTACAAAATCAGTAAAAACAAAATTAACAACGGATAATTCAAATGCGTATAAGTAAGGTTTTCTTGGTAAAAAATTGCCGCAACGCCTTTCGTACTGAAAATAAAGAGCATTGATTGAAATAAACATCTTCTACGGTTTTACATAAATTACTGATAACATTGTAATGGAATTATATATAATTGTATTCTTAAAGCTGGTACATACCATAAATTTGTTTTTATATATGAATCTCATAGAGGACTCTAGTTAGACGGTTCGTACCAAGTAGAATTGAAAAGAACTCTTTTGAGTTTATAATGACTAATCAACAATGCAAGTTCCTTTAATAACTTTTTTGTTGCGTGAATAAGACTTCGATAAGACGGATACATATTGAAAAATTGGAATTTAGCAAGAACAACAAGAGTCAAACAGTTAACCGAAGGAATATGGTCTGACGATCTAGCAGTTAGAGTGGATTTTTATTAAGTTCTTAAAAGGAAAGACAGCCTAGTCTTCATTCCAAATTTTTTTCAATGGAATTCTTTTCACGGATGAGACCACAAGGTATATTCAAATCCCATAATACACAGTATTGATGTGATGAGAACCCACCAACAAGAGAATTTTTTTGTATGAATGATGGGGCTCCACCACAATTTGTTGGGTGTCATAGATGGCTGAGTAATCACTTTTCAAATCGATGGATTGGTAGAGGTGTAGAAGCTTCGATTAATTGGTTTCCTTGATCATGCGATTTCAATCCTTTGAATTATAAATTTTGGCCAAGTCTCAAGTGCCTACGCTACAGGGACAAATTCACGTCAAAAATTGGAAGGTAGAATTCAACATGACTTAGATGTCTGATTCACGACTGTCTTAAAAATCAATGGATTCTTTACAAAATGGATATACTTATTTGTTTATTCGTGAAAACAAATGACATTTTGAAAACTTAGTGTAATTAAATTTTTTATATTCACATGAAAAAAAAAATCATAACAAGCTTAAGCATCTCCATATCTAACTCAGATTGATGACAAGAAATTTATCTTAGATATCAACGGATTACAGTGATATTGGAAAAATGATTTTTAATCCAAGTGTATTACTAAAAACCAAATTGCATAGCTTGTACCATTAATTTTTGTTTTAAAATTGTTATCACGTCAGACCAGTGAGATAAGATGATGTCCAGTTGAGAGTCAGACTGCAACTTCCATAATTTACCACAGCTTTTAGTAACATATTATGATTGACACAATCGAGTGCCTTATTAAGATCACAAAAGTCTCATCAAAACTCTACAAACATCAACCAGTCCAAAATAATAAGATACTTAAGAGGAGATCAGTGAACTGGTTGCGAATTTATTCATACAAAACTCACGCTGGTTTTCTGAAATGATATAAAATCTGTGTATAAAGGATAAACACCTATCAAGAAAAGCATAATGAAAGTTTCTTGAAAAAACACCTAGAAGTTCATAGTTTTATATGAAGGATGGATCTTTCTTTTTATATATTGTGGTAATTTCTTCCACTATATGGAAACGAACTACATGGAAAATACTTGTTCGTTGAATCTGTGAGAGGACTTTTTGGCATTTAGTTGGTATATTTAGTTTAATATAATTATTAGTGGTACCAGTTGATTCGGCACCTTAGAGATGACACTCAGATGTTAGTTCTCGAAAATTTGATGGTCCTTGATGATCACAACTTTGAAATCTCAAAGCACTGCGTGGTCATGTCTCTATTGATCTAAAAAGCATTTATACTCTCACGTTCCCTGAATGAACGACTGTATTTTTGTTTCTGGGCTTTGATTAAGTGACCAAGTTTCATCTACTGTATCTTACTGGTAGAATTATATTTTTGCTTATTAATGAATATGACCTATGTCCTTTGTCCAGTTTTCAATCTTATACACTATATACACTATACTAAATCCAAATATCATTTATTCAACCTTTGAAGAGCACGGGTTTCATAAACCTTTTCGTAAGTAGTTATAGTCTCTAACATTCAATATATCAGTATTCATATAGCCACTTTTAAAGGCAGGAAAACGGAGACAGAGCACTAGTACGATTATATTCACGTTTCTTCAGCTCGGTAACTATTTCCACGGGAATTTTGAATTAATATTCTAAACTATATTGTTTAGAACTTTCCTCTATAAAATCTCGACAAGTGGTATTAGGAAAATACATGGAACTAATAATAATTTATCATAGTTGAGGTGGCGTCAATACTTAGGAACGCATTCCTCTATCAAATTAATCTCTTTGTGTTTTAAATTTACGCTTGCTGACAAAAAAACATTTTCGTTAATAGGTTCCTTGCCAACCAATTGAAGAATTCCAGCGCTTCATCCAATTTTCCATCAACTTGTTGCTAGCCTCCGCTGAGAATCTGGCGAATACGGTGGCTGAGCTATGAGTCTCCTTACATTTTTGGCCAAAAATCAGTCGTAGTCATGTTGGAATGTGACGGCACATTTTTGTGGTGAGAAACTCGGTAATTAACTGCCCACAAATCCATTTCTTTACGACGAAATGTTTTCCGTAGGCTTAATTTTGAAAGACAATTATATTTTCGGGCAATTCCAAAGTCACATCAAAAAAATCCATCTTTCGTTATTAGTATTGATTCAGTTTGTGACTGTAAGGATCTCAGATACGTTGTAGAACTCTACGATCTCTACTAGACAATGTTTTTGCGAAATAGTTGGTCGATTCACGCTTGCAGTTTAAATGGACTATGACAATAAAATATGGAAACTTTCACAAGCTTCAAATAATTATATGATTAAATAAAATTTTTTGCCAAGTTAGCGTGAACTATTAATGTGAGTACTGCAACTGAAGTAAATCTCTAAATACGGGTTGTAATACGTAATATATTTTTTCGTATTCACCAAATTCATTGGTAATTACAAACGAAACCGATTCATCCCTAATTTTAAGACCTAACTTTAATATATCAATATCACTTAGTGTCGAATATGTCATTAAAAAATTCAGACGGCAATAGGAAGATTCGCTTCATTGAATCCAAAGAATCAAATGTGCTTTGACTGCTACTAACAATTTTAGAGCCGCTCATACTCCGTCTTTACTGAGAAAAACCGATTGACCAGATATATCGTTTGATCTTTCACTAATACTTGCGCCACTTTTTAACTGATTGGCAATATCCGAGATGGAAGAAGGCTTTCTGCTCCTTTTCACAATTTTGCGACTCATTGGAATATTTATAGAGTTACAAAAGCTTCAGCCATATACATCTTGTAGCTCAAAGTAACGTTCCAGACGACTTTGAAGGTAAATTTTTACGTATTTCTCCACGCTACTCTAGGAAAATGAATTATGGGCAATTTACTAATGAAATAACACGTGAAGGGAATGCTTTGGTGAAGTAATTTAATTTTCAAAATTCAGAGGTTTTAACGGAACATGTTGTGAAATACTAATTAATATATACAAAATGGATTAATATTGAATTAAAAATAGAGCTGGTATTTGCAATAGCTTATTAGATATTGTAATGTTTTTCTTATTTATATGAATTACTTATAACGGTCGATTCAATAATTTAAACACACTCACTCAATTTGTTTCAACACATTATAATGCTTATAACTACTAACTAACTTATATAAGTTATTTAAATTTACCGGTTACTTTTCTATCCCGATGTGTTCGGAATGGAATAAGATTATATACTGACTCCTGCTGCTAAACAAGCACGAATTTCTGAAATTCTGGAATGTGAACAAACAAACGAATAAATGAACAGGCTTCCTACAAATCCGTTCAAAAAAAAAGAAAAAAATCTAGATAAAACAAAAATGTCAAAAGATTTTAACCAAGCAGTTATACACACATACACACTTTTACGATAACCAAACAACCACGATAACGGGAGTATAAAGTTAATCCTTCACGATATGAGGAAACCTCGTGGAATCTTCTACAGCACTAGGTAAAGAGGAAGGAAACTACAGGCGGTGGTGGAAAGTAATATTTTGCACCTACTCATAAACATCATCCAACTTACTTAAGATAAAATATACGAAAAAAAAATTTAAAAGTCGGTATATTTGCACAGATACACATTTCTAAAATATTTTGAGATATACAGGGTATTTAGCCTAAGCGTGACAGCATGAAGTAAAGTTTTTTTGAATAGGACACCCTGTATATTTGTTTACCATCGAATTTAGTGTAAAATTCTGCATCTAGTCCTATAAAATATAAAGATTTGACAATATTGGTGCACTATAAATGCTGCCTAGTAAACGTTATTAGTGATTAGCCAACTATTTTCATATTTACTTCTGTTATTTCCCGAAAAATTTTTCGAAAAACTTTTTGGATGAGCTGCAAGTAATTTTCCATAGATAGATAGTATAGTTTCAACCAAGAGGATCTTTTAATACTTTGGAGATCTGTGGGCCAACACCATTCCTCCTTTTAGTTTTCCTTCTGAAAGATATTGTTTGCAAATACACCGTTTGTCGCTGCCATCACCAGTCCATCTATCCGCATTGCTCTGGATGTTTCAACATTTTATTTATATAGATCAAGAAATTTAGTAAAGTTTATGAATAAGAGAATTGACAATTATTATCAAATATGACATTTTCCTAACATATTTGGCGGGAGTAAAAATAGACGTTTTGAAATATTGTTCTAGTGATGGAAGTACAGAATACATCATAGTATGTCCTTTGTCATATACTCTTAGTTCAATTAGAAATATTTGATGTGTTTCAATACCTCCTGTATTTTCAATGAATAATTACAATTGATTATAATTTTCCTCAGATTGTGTCATTATGGTGAACGGTTTCCTTGGCATGTACAATGATGTAAACATTTTTTTCTATTATTAGATTGTACAGGTTGTCCCTGTAAAAGTTACGGATTGTTAACCATTGGGCATTAGCCGCCCCTGAATAACAGACAGTAGTGTAGAATTATTTATTCCGTCAAACACACTACATGGATATACGTAATAAACCATTGAATATTTATAATGTTCGAATCTATAATTTAGAAAAAATACTTGAATAGAAGTTCTGATTTCGCAACTTTAGAGGCCTGTAACTCATATGAGAAATGTTTTTATGTCACAGCATTATTTTCACGTCATTTACTCACTCCCGAAATTCTTGCATTAAGTCCCGGTACACCCTGTTTAATAATCGATCTTCTGTCTTTGAAATTATGATTATATGATCTGAATGTTCAATCAATATTAACAGGTTCGATCATGGGTCTGCTGATTTTTATTCAGGCATACATACATACGAATTTCTGTATATTCGTTCGTCGTATAATGAAAATTCCGTATTTAACCTCTTTATCCCAATTTGGAACATTACGTGAACAAATATAACGTAAATTAGAAAGTGTTTCTGTCTATAATTCAAAGTAAACAAATCGCTTGGACCCTTACACTCCTCGAGAAACTAAAGAAAACTTCCAAGAACCAAACATAACATATTACCAAGAGGGTCCACAAAATGACCAGCACTCCATCTCAAGTCTAATCAGACGCGCCGCTTGACCCGTAAAGCAGAGTCGGAGTGAAATTTTGAAAGGTGCAATGAAACAATGAAACAATGAATAAATTAATATATTTTTGATACCCTAAAAAATTAACTTAATTTTAAATTGATGAAATGAAATAATCGCGGGGGCACCTCAGATCGCGAGCGCGTATTTGAGCCTCTATTCGAGAAGTTTAAAACCTGACATTTTTTGTAAATCTTCCTAAAACAAATCTTATATTTGTAATTTTTTTCATATCTTCCTGTATTTATGAGTTATAGCTTTATAAACAAATAAATTGTTCATAACAAATTATTCGACCAGATTTGGACACTTAACATTTTACTTCTGTGCTGAGCTTTTTATGTTATTGGATCAAAAAATAGTCTTTATTCAAACAAAAAGTTTTTGATGACTACTCTTTTTCTCGACAATATATTATTTTTTGATACAGTTTTTCTTGAAATTATACTATTTAAAATGGAGAAATTAACGAAAAATTTGTTGTGACAAGGGGAGGAAGAATAGAATAAATGGAAGAAATCGAGAAGTATCATAAGAAAAAAAGTGTAAATTAATGGAATTAGCAAGAAGACCTAATCAAAATTGCTGACAATAATTATAAATTGCCCGCTAATTCAAAAATATCGAACAGTACCCTAAGTTTTTTTTTCAAAAATGTAAATTTGTATCCCCATCCGATTTTTGATTGGAACTTTGCACACGACATCACAGTTTTTTCCACTTTTGGAAAGTGAGTTGGAGTACCTTGAAGCATTACTGTGATTTGTTAGTTTGGAAGCTGATATAATAGAAAATACTTACAATTGATGAGAAATGGATGAATGGAGGAAAACTATTTTCAGTACCTATCACCGTTTATTGCAACACTATTCATGAGTTATTTTGAAAAGCAAATCAGTCAAGAGTTTCAGTATTTTCCCAGAATATGTGGATGATATTTTCGCTATATTTAATACGAAAAAGGTGAACGTAGAAGAACCTATTCTGGAACTCAATTCAAAATATCTTTCCATATAGTTCACCTATGAATTGGAAAATAATCGACAGTTACCATTCTGAGATTCTTCAGTGATTGACAATAGTAAGAAGCTATAATTTAATGTGTTTAGCATCGCTACGTGCAGGTACATCCCGGCTGATTCCTTTCGTTGTATCCGGAATATGATGGCAAGTTTCCATTGCCTGGCATCGTTTAATCTACTTTCCCACATCAAAAGATACAATGAGGAAAGGACTTTAATTTATGATGTAGCTGTACTTGTCATTTTACTTCTGTGCTAAGCTTTTCATAAAGTTATTGGATTTTCTATCAAAAAATAGTTTTTATTCAAACAAAAAGTTTTTCATGAATATTCTTTTTGTCGACAATATATTGAAACATTGCGCACGATATCACAGTTTTTTCCACTGTTGAAAAGTGAGTTGCTCAAAAAATTCATCGCAGCGAGTGATGACATTTTGGGAAGAAAATGTGCATAATGTTTGTTCATGTTACGGAAGTTGTAATTTTTCTTTTAATTTAATGCGGTAAAGCATCAAAAACGAATACACTTTCTGTTGATGAAGTAGGTATTTGTTTATTTGTTACCAATTTTTCCACTATTAAATTCATTTCAATTTGGTACAAATCCTATTTTCATTATTAAGTATTACTTTCTCTTTACATAAATGTTTTAGAAATTGTATTTTCATATATCAAATGGATTGCAGTTTCAATAAGAGTGGACAATTATTTTTCATTTACGCCTGCTTTTTGGGTATCGTTTATAATGTCCTTCCACTTTCTCGATAGTCGATTTATTTGCAATATTTTAGATTATTTTTAAAGCTGGTACGCTCTTTTCTGCGGGAAAGACCACAAATATGTTCCTCAAGCGCAATTGAGAATTTTTTCGAGTTCCTCTTAGGGATTGGGTGATGAAAATATCAATATTTAACAACTACCAACTTTGTTGCTCTTAATTTTAATTTGATTAATACTTTCAAGACTTACACTAGTGGCTGCAGCAACATGTTCTTTAATCTTAAAAACATTTGATTTTTCTATATCAAAATACTGAGAATTATTGAAACCTTATGATTGATGGAAGGTTTGGAACCGTATTGAACTAAACATACTTTAGAGATATTTATTATCGGATCTCCAGCTTCTGCTTCTTGCCTAATAAATTCTTTGTAATTTCATGTCTTTGTCCTATTGGAACTCCATTTTTCACGTTACATTCAAACGATATGTTGTTTGGCGAAAATATTTATGAATTATATGATATATCTGCTTCGGTTCAAGGCTATTACTTTCTAGCGGCTTCGAATTTCTGAATTTTTTTCACCCACATCTTCTGCTATGAAGTGTAATTTTTATGTGTACTCATTTCATACTAAAATTATTTCTTCTATCTTCTCACTAGACGATTTGGTTGTATGATGATGTGATTATTGCGTGAATAAAGTCCGTTCCTGTAAAAGGTTCTTGAATTTCACCCGATGAGAATGTGGCTCAACACAAACAGACCATTTCGGTTGGGGAACGGTCACAGTCTGCGGACTAGTCTTCGGCCAACCGACGCCGCCGTTTCTACACTCTACAAACAACTTCAGAAGTGACACATTTATTATTTGCAAATTTGATTAGCTTCTATTATTGAACTCTCCACTTGAGAAAAGGGTCTAGATTAGTTGTATGCCGAGTTTGAGTTACAGTTAGTCCTTTTGGAATTAACTACTTCCTGAATGTATTCAGTAGGTATTATGGAATAGAATGCGATAATCTAATTGGAGAATAGGTAGAAAGTTTTTTAATAATGTGATTGATGATTGAAATAACATTGAGCTTCTACTGTTCCACTGTTCTACTATTCCACATTTTGGTTTCAACCTTTTACTGGACATGTCGAATGCACTTTTTCCACTTATCAGATGTAATTCTCTCGATGGCTTCGTGAAAAATATTTTTAATGTCAGAGTAATTCAATGGGATTGAGTTCACGATGCTGGGCGGTAATTGTAAAATGGTTTTATTTTGTTTTTTGACCATTTCATCAAAAATGTTTAAGTTACTCTTTTTCTAAAAGTTATACCTTATCCATAGTTCCATCAAAATCGATATTTTTACAAGTAAACCATTTTTGAATGCCTACTTTCCTTATTGCCATTGTTGAAAAGTTTCCGCGTGTGATACGAAGCTTAGTCTAATATGACAACACAATTGTCTTCAGCCTTCGGTAGAGTTTTCGAAAATCAATTCTCGAAAGAGACCTCATCAATTTCCTCGTGATACTTATAAAGCGTCTGGCAGAAAATCATATTTACTGCCGATGTGACAAATTATTAGTTTCTGTTCTTTCTCTAAAATTGAATTTTTCCTGCAAAACCAGGCACATGTACCACATAACATGTGATATGTAATGAATTGTCTTGAATTTTAATGAATATGGAAATTATCTAATAAACAAGCTTTTGTTTGAATGAAATTTTAGATAACTCAAAATATGGCTTTAAAAATGGAAGAACATCGAATAACTTGATATTTAGAATTAGACAATTTAGCGAAAACTTATGCATAAATATAAGGAAATTCATTTATGTGTTATAGTTTAGGAGATAGAATTTAATCAAATAAGATGAGAAGATTCAGTGTTATAAGTAGATGTCAATCAAAATGAACTTTTCATATTTGATTACCCACGTACATTCACAGATAGGTGACATTAAATAAAAGCTTGTGAAATCGTTTTTTGTAATATAACCTACCTGATAAGCTTTTCAATTCGGTGGAAAGTCCATCCGAAAAAGCTTCTATGCCAGAGTCCATCCAAACCGTATCCTTAGTATGTCCAGCGTTTTCTAATAGTTAACTGTTCTTTCCTCGACTTTTGTATTGCAATTCCATTTCCGGCAAGTCCATATCTTCGTTAACTACCCTCGGAATTTAATACACAGTAAATTACTAATTTATAAAGGAAAAAATTTGCCCAATTCTTCTGATGGCGCTCCTGTCGAAATCATCAATTGGATTGATTATTTTTATGGATACTTTTTTGGGTCGGCCACTGTTTGATTAATTGAAGATTGAAGAATATACTTCCGAAATATTTGACATTCTGGAAATAGCGTCATTAACAGTCTTGTCATTATTTCTTTGCATTTCATTCTCATAGATCACAATCATTTGTTTTTCGCTAGTTTTTCTTAGGATGTGTATAGCTAATGTCAACAACTTCGTCAGCTATATTCATGTTTATGAAAATATCGCAACAGACATAATAATAATGAATAACAGC
Source organism: Diorhabda sublineata (assembly GCF_026230105.1). Lineage (NCBI taxonomy): Eukaryota > Metazoa > Arthropoda > Insecta > Coleoptera > Chrysomelidae > Diorhabda > Diorhabda sublineata. Next base: position 34,239,509 of record NC_079477.1, read on the forward strand.
GTCGTCTGATGGAAATTTCTTTCCTGAAAGTGCCTAACAGTTGCGTAGACGTATTGTTACTTAAAAACAAATATTTAATGATAGCTCAATACTCCATTTTCTCCTTGTCCAGAAAAATATTCACAACGACCAATTTATATCAAAAATTGTCAAAAATAACTGGAAATTTAAATGAGTCTTTTTCCTATTTTCTTTCTATTCCTTTCCCATGATAGTTTGATCTAGTAGTCTGATATTTGGCTTTATTTGATGGAAAAGCTCGATCTTTTCAGATTTGCCTCACAAACTGCTATTTTCCTGCTACAAAGTATATTTTTCATGATTTGATTTGTCTTTATTCTAGGGTTCTTCGAATAACTATTAATCATGGGTGACATCCCTTTTTTTCGTGGTGTTTCTTCAGTAGTAATGACAGTGTTAACAGTTTTAACTACTCCAAAAAGGATTATCATAAAACATATATGATAAATAGACTGAAGTAGGTATTTCAAAATTGGGGGCATTACATAAATAACACTTCTAGTCAATCTAACATACTGAAATCGTCTAGTAAATATAGAGGGTAATATTTAATTGAAATTTCTAAATATGAAAATAACTTATCACATATTCTCCTCTGACTAGAAGTAGATCCCATCCAATGATTTTATTGGAGACCTACCATGGAGTCTTCTGTATTCTTACTTCTTTTTCCCTTATTTCTTATATTCTTATTCTTATTCTTATTTCCCTTATATCATTATATTCTGGCACTGATCTAATCTAGTTGTTTACTTCTACTTGATTTTATTCTTACATTGATGGAGGTTTTTACTATGTCAATGATTTCTTGATCATGCTTACTTATCCAAGTTTACTTGAATCGACTTATTCGGCTTTGATATATCGTATTATTTAAATATAGTTGAATTCCAAAGTTCGCAACTGAGCTGCCAGTTGTAGCGGAAGAGGTTCAATAAAGACGTATTATATAGATATAAACTGCCCTTTTGTTTGGTGTAATTGCGAACATGAGAATAAGGGTAGTATTATTATAGCCCAAGGATGTTTTAAATCAATATTGGGGGAGAAATTGACTGACTCCTCAGAGTTCCGCTGCCTATTTTCCGATTTTAATTAAGTACTATCTGTAGCATTCAAAATAAATTCAATATTCATATTTTTCTTCGGTTTATTTGGAATATGAATAGGACAATTGATTAACAATATAAGATAATTTTCGCTAATATGAAATACAGTAGTTTGTACAAATAGAGACGTGAGCGAGGTTTCATTAGTAAGTCTGGTTTGCTTTCATTCTTAATAACTACACAATAAATATATCTTACCTCACGCGTTTCGATAATCAAGTTTACGTCTTCAGAGATTGGATAACCTTTCAACTTGACCTATCTATTTCATACTTAAATTCTCCTCTAATGAATTTTCTTCCACGATAAATAATCCCAGCGGGAAAACCTCTTCAGCGGGAAATTTCATATTCATTATCCAACTACTAAACTATATAGTGGGCTGTGAGGAATAAACCCTTCGTCCCTATTCTCACATTTAACAATCTCGTTGTTTTCAAATGCATATAATAAATTATTGTTGGTTTCATTTTTCAACAGTGCTACATTAAAACAATTAATTTCATCATTATGATTAGCAGATTGTTTGGAAACACCCGATTTTTCGGTACATCCATATTTCAAGAGCTATGTGCTCTTTGAACCAGAGATTAATGGATCTGTCCAACATACATTTCGTTCCAATAATTATTTTAATGTATTTCTGGATAAATTATGAACTAGTTTCAAATCCACTCTATTAAAAATGCATCTCAATTCTTTTGTATTAGCAGGATTGAGTGGTACCACAGCAAATTTGTCATATTTTCCATTTTAATTATGTCAAGAAGTGGTTTCGCTGACAGATTTCTTGAAATTGTAGATAGGTAGGGAAATGAATGTGGAATTTCCACTGTAAGAGCTGAAATTAATAATTGCAAGAGGAATTACGTTGGTAGGAAAAAGTATAAAATGAAAAGAAGTCAAGTTGACTTAACAGTTAGTCTCCGAGGGGGATAACTTGGTTAGCAAAACGGGCGTCAGATATTTTAATTTCTAGTGTAGGTGTAATGATAGTGTGTTCAGTAGGTAGGTTCAGTAGGACTGAAACAGATATTTCAAAATTGGTGGATGTAGTTGAAAGATAATAGGGGACATTACATAAATAATATTTAAAACTCCCAATCCATATTAAGTACCAAATGCAGATCTCATGCAATTATTTTATGGGACATATACCATGGAAAATTCATCATCCTCAGTACCTCCTTTTGATTGAAATACCTCGATAACATTCATTTTATTATGTAGAATATTTTACAAGAGAATTCCGGTTCTGGAGAGTAGAAGATAAGGCTGGGAGGATTATTACTTTGTAATAAACTCAAAATTTATGAAGTTTTACGAGTAAATTGAACATTGAAGTGAGTGCAGTCCAAGTATTTAGTGTAGTGTGTTACATTTAGAAAACTACAGGGGTGAAACTAGTTTATTAATGAATATAATAGAGAAGAAAACACGGCATATTACGTACTTAGGAAAGGGGTCATTAACAAAAAAAATCTACGCAAATCAAAATGGAAGAGTACGAAGTAATTTACATATAGCTACAAATCTTTGATATTGACAGATATGGACGATAATAATAATTTTATTCCTTTCATATAATGAAATTGATTTTGCCTTATTCACTTCGATGGATTCCACCTTTATAACAATTCATTAAAGAAAAAGAATATTCTGAGCAATCCTCCCCTTTTTTTGACTACAAATCTACTAGAAACGGAGGCGATAAAATTTTAATTGACTGGTATAGGAAATCAATAAGTTCTGGAAGATATGTCAGTTACTATTCATATCACCCACTTTACTCTAAGATCAATTAAATCATACAGATGAAAAATGAATTTCTTATCCAATATTTCATGAAAAGAACTTTAAAATACTCTAGGAAGTTTTCATGAATCGCTAAAAATCATAATCTGAAGAAAGCTTACAAACAAAATTTGATACTCCATTGCGTATTTACTAGAATCAAAGAAGAAAACCAACCAATAGTTTATGAAATTCTCTATTTAAATTGTGATGAGAAGTACATTGGTAACTACCGATAAGCCTGTTTTTAAAACCAAAATTTATTCTCAAAATGAGCATTGATTCTAAAATTATTTTAATAACCTCACTGTAATCCATAAATATCTTTTAGATTTTGAAATGACAAATTATACAACAAATTTAATGTTATCACTTACCAACTAACCTATAAAATTCAACATTCAAGTTTATTCATATCCACCTGATCTAATCTAACCAAATTTTATGTCATCCATAATCTAACCAATAAATATTAAACTTCATTAATAACGACCTGACCTAATATGACATATTAAAATTTAATATGATTCACAATAAAACTAATTAAAATTCACACAGATTTGAATAGCAGCCGGAATCAATAGACTTAATATTCATATCCATTGACGATTTGTATACTGTTTTTCGAATCCAATAAATTCAATGATTTTTTCAAAAGTGTCAGACGTTTATATGACGTTTATATACATTTTTTCTACGACCGTGCGTTTCAACCCACTTTCCCGCACGCACTTTAGTTTTGTCTAGTGCGGGAAAGTGAAATTATGCAAATTTTGACCTTATTAGATAGTTTTTTACTTCTTTTATTTATAACTATTATCACTACAGGTAAATAAATATTTACGAAATAGTCCATCAAATAAAATTTAAACCTTTTCTAGCTTTTTGTAGCATTTTTAATTTTTTGAAAATATAAAATAATACAGATATTTTTTATATAACCTTGTAATTGTTACTAAAACGTCAAAGTTGTTCAAAACGTCTTGGAAGTGACCGAATAAGAACAATCTTCTTCTAAATTAAACTACATTAAACCGAATCCGATAGAATAATATTAATGGATTCATCCGGCGAAGAACTTCCCGAAGCTATTTTGAAGGCTGCAAATTAAACTAATTCCGAGCTGTTACCTGCCAAATGACTTAAAACCGTTGCCGTCATCGTCATCTTTATGCGACCTGCAACCGATGCCATCCTCATCGACGTCATCTACCTTCCAGTTGAAACCAAAAAACTCCACTGGACCGGCAATTCTTACTAGTCTACAGAATCCAACAAATTGTGTTGTCAATATTAATATTTATAATAATTAGTAGTTTTTGGTTAAAGTTTTGTATATTATTTTGTTTGTTGGAATAAAATAATTTTAGAAAAATGGGTTGGTATACTTTTTTGTATATACGGTCGTAGAAAAAATAATGTTCCTAACTCAAGCGTAAAGTATCTTTTCCGCACTTGACTCCGCATCGAGTCCTTCGGGACAACTGCAGTCGCGTGCGGGAAAGTATCACTTTTCGCACTTGTTAGGAAAATAACTATTTCCACTGTACTTTCGAAATCTCGGAATACATATTAAATAGAGTACACTTTGTTGTTTTACAGCATGTTACTGAAATGTCATCGGATTTTCGCCCAACTGAAATTATGGAATTAGAGACTGAGACAACTCTCCTGCTTTATATTATTTCTTCTCAATTTTCTAAATTCAAAGTAATTTCAATTATTAATAATTTTCAAATTTGAGCAACTTATTGACTATATTATATAGTTCCATAAACGTAAAGTCATTATGTACAAAATTTTGAACTATACTTAGAATCTCTCCCATTTTGTGGAATATACAAAAATGTTATTAGAAATCAAATTTTTTCAAGTAATTCCATAAAATGTAGCACAGGGCAATTTAAATATCTTCTTTCCTTCATTCCTGTCTTGAAAGATTATACATTAGAGTGAAGTGAGTTTGTAAACTGAATAATTTTGAAAAGAACTCTAAAGGGAACCACACATCTATTCAAATGTAATATTGGAACCTATCAAAAAATATAGATAAGGTTTGTTGTTAATAAAGGGTGGAGTCATATTTTTATATATAATAATCATCGTTCCTTCTAATTATAGACAGAATAGCTGAAGAAACAAACAAAGAAAGAGAAAAAGTACTCATAGAATACGATGACAATAATAATGATAATGATAATAATGACAATAATATTCGCTAACAGGAAAGAAGAGCCACAAAACAATATCAAAGAACCGCTGATCTATGAATATGAATCCTGGGTGATAGCTGAAAAATTGAAGCAGCAGAAAATAACAACGTTTCAAATGAAGATACTGAGAGATAGCAGGCTTCAAAGGATTAAATAAAATGAGGAACGACACAGCTAAATGCGAATTAAACTTGGTGATTGTAGTGCAAGCTTGGAGATGGTTTGGTCACATAGTGAGAATGAAGGAAAACGAAACAGTTAAAGTGATATGGGAATCCGAAATAAATAAAAAAAAAACGCTTATTTTAAGGAGACAGATGCCAACTATTATTTGGAAAGGTAGAGCAGGCTAGAGCATCGACGAAGTATATAGACTGAGTAATAAATAAGAATTATCATAGAAAATGGAGTGAATCTCATGCTTCATTTTTGAAAAGTTTTTTTCCACATTTCTTCATAATCACATGAGTAAAAAAGTTTTTCCATTGAATTTTCAAAGACCCCCCACATGACATGCATTCGACGTTAAAGGTGTGTTTGTAGCTTAAGGGATGAAGGCAAAATTTGATTTAGTTTGTTACAAATACGTTTAATTCAGAATCAATCCACTTGTTACAGTGTATATGAAAGGTAAACTTCCTGTTATCTGCACAAAAATTCTAATAAAATGTCTTCTATTCAATGAATAAGCGTTATTTTGTCTCAGAAAGAAAATTTCAATTCCAGGATTAGTTTAGCCGGGTTTCGAAACATTTACGCTCCATTCAATCTTAAATCTCCTTAACCCTTTCTTTTTCCAATGAGACAAAGGATTAAAAATCCTCCCTCGCGATTTTAAACACTTTGAGTAATTGTTATTCTTCTGCTAATGTTCATTATCGGAAATAAAAAAAGGTGATTGCGTAAACGGTGTTAGTTTCCAGTACATTTAGCTTTTAAACGAATTAATATTTACATACTGGAAAGGGTAGCCTTTATCTTTTTAAGCTGAACAAAAAGAAAATTTTGTATCTTTTTAAAGTGCCGTAATAGTAAAAATTATGATTATTTACTAGAACAATATTGCAAAAAGTGTATCTCTGTGTAACTCAAGTTTAAAACAAAAATCCTATCTCTGCAAAATATTTTGATAAAGGCCACGAAACTGAAACAGATATAGATCTTTTCAATTTTAAGCTTTATTGGACGGAGAACCAAAATGAAGACTTGAGACTTAGACAAGAAAAGGTCCTAAGAATATATATATTTTAGGAATTGACGTTTTGTCTTTTCTTTAGGTCTTTATCAAAATATGATATTGACTTTAACAAACTGCAAATTTTTATGTATATATATACGAGTGTATATCTTTAATTTCTTATTTCTGATACCATATATGGTATATTCTTGATTTTAGGTCTGTTCTGTTTTAAAATAAGTTTGATAGATTGATGAAAAATTGACGTTTCAACTAATTTTGAGTCTTTATTAAAGTTAACTTTGATATTACATATTTAACACAAATGTTATATACGTGGTTTGAATTTTGATTTACTTCACTTATATTGTAGTTTCCACGATGGTGGAAAGAACACTTTCCGAAAGCTTGAATTTATAGTTCAAAAGAGAGTTCTCAATTTTTCAGAATTTTCCTGCATGCTCCAATATATTGTTTCTAACTAGTCAGCAAAGACAATCCGCCTTGGCATATATATTTGAATTTCTATTTTTCATCGAACGTTTGATAAGTTGATGTTTTGATTTTAGGTCTCTTCTGATTAGTTTTCAGTTTTTTCATAATTTCTCAGACAGGTAAAAAAATTTCGACTACAAAATATGGTTTGACACTAACAATTTGCGTATTTATATTAATCAATACATCAATAAACCTACATCTTGAATATCAAAATAAGAATAAAATCAAAATGGACATTAACAAATCATAGAATATCAAAAAAAATCTTGAAACATAGTCAAATACACCATGAAGAGTCTTTTATAAAGAAATTTATGATTCTATTTCAATTAACCATGAAAAATTTAATTTAAGGTTGCTACTTTCAAGATATGACAACTTATTGATTCTGGTTGATAGCAAGTCTGATATTTCCATTAAACGTCAATTTAAATATTGATTTTCGAATTTTTTCAAACGAACAAACAACATAACAATAAAGACACCGAAATTCTCAATTAATTAATTTCTAGATAATGAATATTCGGAAGCACGGAAAAAGGTATTGGAAATAGTAGATTTTGGTGTTTAATTTTGTCATAATCTCTCGACGGAAACGCTCATAAACTAGTTGGCAAAGAGTTTGTTCCAATTCATACGTAGAACCGAATCACCCAAACAACTAAGAGCTATTTTGAACTTGGATAATTCCAGCGATTACATGCATGAGAAGCTAATAAAGCGATTTAAAATGACCCTTCCTATCAAACTTTTCCATTAAATTCTGGCGTGAACTGTCATATTCCACTCCCATTTTGTTTCATGTCTGTCCCTTATCAATAAAAAACTCCTAAGAGGAAGCTACTTGATATTAAACTGACCGTATTATGGATCCAATTCCGGAAAGGAGCCTACGGATGGAAAGAAGTGACTACGAGTCCGATTTGTGGAATCATAATTATTGGTTGAAAAGGAATTATTTTTCATTAACCTCTATACAATTTCTTGAATCATTTTTAGGACATGTCAGTTGAGACAATCAATGCATTTCTGAAACGCATACAAGGAAATGACCAGTTTAGAAAATATAAGGATTAGGTTTCACCGTAGTTATTCTGGATAGATATAGCATCCTGCTGTTTCAGTGAATAAATTAACTCTAAATCTTTAGTATTCCAATCAAAAATGGATATTGAATTTTCTTTGATGCAATTCCTTAGCAATCGGCATATTTCTATGATTCTCATAACTCTAAATGTTTTAGAAACTTCTCACTTGTCCTTTTTCCTTTATATCAAAGAGGCCTTTCGAAGATTCAACTTCCTCCTGGGCTATTTTTGTGATGTTGAACTCAAGCTCTCATAACATCTTTTAGGTGGACTATCTTGTGCTCTCCTTCTGGTTTATGGTCCATTTTGATCATGTGTCTTCTGGAATGTCTACGATATGATTGTCTTTAACTTGTTTATTCGAAATATTATTTCTTCTTTATGATCTCAACTTCATAAGGCTCACTTTCTAAATCTTCGTCGTCATTATTATACTTCTTCTAGTTCTTGTTCCTGTTGCTTACGTGAGAATAAGTCTTCTGTGTTTTAATCTCTCTTTTTGCGTGCTTTGTGTACTCATCCTATTGGTTTTCCATATCATTTTTCCCAAATATAACATATCTGCTATTCTCAATCTCAAACGCCATGCATCTCCCTGTACTAAACAACGTATGAATATCATTATTGCTCAAGAGGGTTAATGAATATGGGCAATAGGGCTAGAAGGACCATTAGCTCGTGTAAGTGGACTGTAAATGACACGGATTGCTTAAACTTTAATTTTAATTACAACAAAACATTTATGATGGAGAGGTACAAAAGTTGCAAGTGAATATTTACATATTTGCGTATTATATTATAATTTTCTCTTTGATGGTAAGGCTTCTTAATTCTTGCCACACTCTGGCGTACAGTTTGGTCAAAACTTATCGTATTAAAAATAACAGATAATCGACTTGAGCGTGGTTCATAAAGAAGATTTTCACGTCAGTACGTAAAAGTGAATATACATTTGACATTTTGGTGCTATTTATTCCATTTCAGTCAAATATGTCTAATATATACTGCTCAAACGCTCTTTGCTGTTATAAAACGAATCTAACCATATTTGACAACGTACAACATTGTTGAGGACCTCATTGCTACTATGCAAATCATCAGCAGTATCTAGTCTGATGATTTCTCGTAAAATTTGGTAATTCCTTTGTGTGTAAAAATGATATTCTGATTCTTTGATATTAGTTAATCTTTATAAAGTTTTCCAAAAAAAATTTTATAAGCACAATAATTCCAAATTACGAACCCGACCATTTGACAACTAGACACTACCCTTATTCTCATCTTAGGGTCGCAAAGCAGCAACTCGAAGATTCTACAAACTGACCGTGTGTGATATAATCGTAAAAGTTATTGATGGCGTCGGAGATTATCAGCAGTTATAGGTTTGTTCCTTGGTCGTTCTTGTGTTTCAAGAAAATTGCTCTTGTTATCTCAACTTTGTCCAATTTATGAACTCTACTGCTTCCAGATTATTTATATTGCGAATTTTCTCAGATGAAAATGATTTATTTAATAGTAGTTTTGTCCTGTTTTCCGTAAATATAATTCAGACATAGACATATATCTGATAATTTTTTCAATTAGAATACATTATTATAGTTCTCTTCTTGGGTAATACGATGAATAAGTAATTAATCGGGATGGTTTTATGGGTAATATTCTACAAATTTCTATTACTTTATCGAAGAAGTATTCGCAGATGAAACCATTCAAAAATAAATTATAGCACAAAATAGTATCTCAAATAAATGACAAAAATAATATGAAACTTCATTCTTTTCAAAATAAAATCATTGGTTTTCTCTATAAGATTCCAATACTCCTCTGAAATTTCCTGGTAATTTTACTAATAAAAACAAAATTTAATTGAGAGGCGTAAAGGTTTTTTTGGAGATGACAATAATTACCAATTAATTACTAATTTTATGCGGACTATAAATGTTTCTGTTTATATAGTCTTGAATGAAATACACAGCATAGTTTTGTTATCAAACGGCACAATTCTCCGATTATATTCCGATAAAATTGATAAGCAACCAGACTAAGTTTCATACATTAGTCAACACCTGTAAGGCATTTAGTGGTTCATTTTTCACCAGACCGTCCACCTCTGATCTCCTATCTATAAGGCAGGTATAGAAAGTGTGTGAGATATTAATCGAATTTGATCCTACAGATACTGCAAATAACAGAAATAAAGCCCCCCCCCCCATGTACATCTATCTAATTATTTCGAAAATTATGATATTAGTATTAGTCATGAAGGACATGATGAATTATCCAAATATTTCATCAAGTGCCTTGTACTGATTGTGATGCTTTCTACATAGGGCAAACATAACAGTATTTAGAAAATTGACTAAGAGGTCATCAATACGATAAAAAACAATAAAATTACTTTATTCTTTTCCCCCACTAAAAAACCTCAAGTTTGAAGTTCCACACCTCCTGATGATATCGGCACTTTGTAACATGCTATTCGGCTTATTGCGTTTTTATTCAAACATTTTGAATATTCCTTTGTTCACTTATTGTGGCACAGAAGTAATTTCTAATTAATTTAATCTAACCTTCGAGTTTTTGATGAAATTAATTTGTTATCGACCTCCCACTCCATTGGAAAAATTCAATGAAACCTCAGAATATATTCGAATTCTTCCTCTATCTATCCACACTTTAAATTGAGTTAAATTATATTAAATTTGTGGTGATTTCATTCTTTATATTCGTTGTTAAGTTTTTCTTTGCTATTTCCATACAAAAATTCTAGTTATCTTTATGGATATCCTTCTTTATTATCAAATTTTGTATGATAGTTTCCATATAAATTCATATTTACTATTTATTTGGTAAATAGAACAAAATATCAATTGTTCACACCATCTTAGTACCAATTATTTAAATATTTTAACGGAGAACCACTTCCTTGGAAGTCTCCTGCCGGAGAATTGAGGTTCTCATTTCATGTGTATTATTTTATATATAAGAAACCAAATTTAATGGTTATTTTCAAAACACTTGGTCATCCATACCTAATTTACCAAAATCTAACCGCCAATGAAATAAAAACATTCATAAAACCATGGTAAAAACTTCAAGGTTGAATTCAAACTGAAGAGAAAACAATTTCTATTTTTGTATGTTTGAAAGTAGAAAGTAGAGATTTCAAAATTGAAAACATGTTTCATTTTGAAACTGAAATTTCTTGAACCGCGATATTTATACTAAACACACAGTTTATACTATCATTACCCCAAAACTCACAATTACACTATCTGACTGTTTCGAGAATCAAGGTAAACAATTTACTTGATTATCGAAACTCGCATCAGACAGTGTAATTATGAATGTTGATGTAGTGGTAGTGTGAACAGTGTATTCAGTGCGATTAATAGGAATCAAATGAAATATTTTAGCTTTTCTCTTGATTCTAAGAAAAACTGAATAACGGCACTTATTTGCGACTACTGTACTGTACTGTAAAATACAAGGATACCATAAAGTGCCATTTTTCGGACTCAAATTAGTACTGTGAAGTCGACATTACAGTACAGTATGAAAAAAATATCTTATTATACCTACTGGTATTTTAGAAGTAATTTGACTCTTGCTTGAGAAAGTTGGAGACTTTCTATTCCGAAATAATATTCCATTTGTTGTTTGTTAACTGATAAATAATTTTATAATGATAATGTTTCTCTAGTTTTAACCAAAATTGAATTTAGTACCTACATGGGAAATGTCGCCGAAAACATTTCAACCAATTCGTTCCGGAAGCTCATTATTACATTGCAAATTTCATATTCAATCATTCTATATAAATAAAATATCACATAAGCTCATTATATGCATATGCAATTGCAATAAATGGTTGAATAGTTGGAATCGATTTTGTATGTGGATAAATAGAATCTCGTGATTAGTTTAAGCGAAATACATCAGTATCTGTTGTACATGACACTATTTATTATATTTCATCATCTATTTTGATGAAAATTTTTTGCTGCACTAGAAATCCAATTAATTTGAAGTCATTTGATTGAAGACAACCATTCAGTACCATATTATTCTCAAAACATATCCCATGGGTTGTTTTTACATTATTACGTTGCAATGGATACATACTGACGTTTCAAAATATCATAATTTGGTTATTATACGTTCAAGAATATCAAAGAAATTATAAAATCAAAAATACTAAAAAATACTGTGGACTTTTGCAATGATAGAATGTATTAATTAGATGGAAATCAGAAGGCGGAACAATCGACGTTGATTTTAAAGGATTGGGCTGTGAACATGACAAGAAAAGATGGTACAGAGTTTGAAGAACCTACCGTCAAAATCATGTGGAACCTACCAAGTACGCTGTTATAAGAAAAATGTAATTGATAAATGAAAGCTAATATTGACCCTTTCAAAAATTTTATTTCAACAAGCGAGAGCTGCCTTAGATTCTTTATGACGAGAACTGCGATAAGATACTTGTAAAACGAAACAAAGTTCGACAGCAGTAAGTTCTGTAGAAATAACGAAAATGAAACTATATGGAATGAGAATACCCTAAAGATCTGCGATGGAAATTCTACCACATAGCCCTGATAGAATTAGCTTGGCAAGGTGGGGGAGCTGCTACTTGCCTAACTGGTTCTTTAATGAATCGAGTTACTGAAAACAAATTTTTGATAGAAAATAACGACTGTTAGATTATTAAAAAAAAAATTGATGTCAAAGAAGGGTCCAAATATTTAAATCAATAGATCATTCTCCACAATAAATCGTTACAGGAACTACGTGAATTATTACTGGTATAATAATATGCCTATCCCATTGGAAAGAATACCATTTAAAATTCAAAAGCGTCTGCCGAAGCGATTGGCTTGAGTACGTAGGAAAAAAATTATTAACTCCTCCAATAGATCGACCGTGGTTAGTCAATTGGCCAAAAGTGGCGTACAAGAGCGAGAGATAATTAAAATTATAATTCCAACAATACCGACACAATAAAACCCTTCTTGATTATTGATGAAAAACATCATTAAACGCCATACGTATTGGAAATACATCTTCATCATTTATATAAACTTCATTCAACTTTTTTAATTGTTGTTTTGTTAATTCCACCTTCAGATAAATTGTTTTTGCTCCATTTTCATATAATTAGCAAAAAACTTAGCTGGAAACAACACATCACAAAAAAAAGAAAACAACTTGACATAAAAGCAAGAAAACTACATTGGCTGATAGGGAGAAAATCCAAAGTCTAACTTGAAAACAAAGTCCTTATCCACAAATCTGTCATCAAGCCTATAAGGACATATGGAGTAGAGCTGTGGGGCTGCGCTTCTAAATTTAATACAAATATTATTCAGAAATCCCAATCTAAAATACTCCGTCAGCTAGTAGATGCCTCATGGTATGTAACAAATCACACTCTATTCACTTGGACCTGGGAGTGCCCACTGTACAAGAAGTTATCCAAGACATGATCACCAAATACCACCAAACTATAGAAACCCACCCAAATCCAATACTAAAGAAGTTGTTAACGCCACGAAACACGAAAAGACTAAAAAAAAGTTGGCCAATAGACCTAATATGAGGTACAAGAGGTTTCATCACTGGATATAAACCTCACCAAGACATTATAGATGTTAGATTATCTAACACTTGCGAGCAAATTAACCTTTAGAATGTGAAAAGTATTCTGATTGTTAAAAAACTTGTTAAAAAAACTGACTTTGTTGTGGAAATTTCACTTTTATAAGAAATTCATATGAAATTGAAGCTCTAATATTGATTCAAGATACTTTTAAACGAACAATTTTGTTCCAAAGAATATAAAATTTGATTATCAAATTATAAATGTTAATAATTTTCTACCTGCTTTCTTAGAATCGTATTCATTCGATTATAATTCCATAATCATTTCAACATAACACTTATTTTTTGCCGATGTCGCTGGAATCTTTTGCGAAACTTTTATTTGTTCAAAGGAATTATTGGAACATTATACAGATCAGTCTTATATCAAACAATGAATGGAAGTGCTGTAAGAGCTTAGGGCAATAGGAACAAGATCGATCTATTTCGTTTCATCAATCAGATTGATAACAACAGGAAGTGACGTAAACGGCACCTCTAACAAAAGCCTACGTTGATGAATGAACTTTGCTTGAGATCACCTTCCTTTGTTGATATCATGATAAATCTTCCAAATACGTATCAAAAATTTGCTATGCACTCTACTTCATAAACTTCGATTAAAATTTTGTTACAAATCAATAGAAAACGGATTGAAAAAATAAACATTTACGGGGGTGGTTTGACGGAATATTAACTACCCAGAGATTGTCAATATTTACAATAAGATGATAATATTGTTGTATGTTTCTGATGTTGATCGAAAATTTTTCGCAAGATAAAACAGTTGAAAAAAACTAAAAAAGTTACGTAAATATTATCCTAGAGGTTGGAATATTTATAAGTGGATCTCTTGTTTTAAAAACATCCATATTAACAAGAATTATGAAGAGTGTCTGGATCGTAATTAACTGTAACTACTCCAGAAATAGTCGATGAAAATTAGTGCTCCCATACCCAGGATCAAATAGAAGCGTAACAGATCTAAATAAATATATGAATCAAACTTCTGTGCAGTATTTTCCAGGAGAGTTTGCGTGAAAGGTGGTTGCTGCAATTGCTCAATACTATTCAAAAGTTGACTCGCGTTGAGCCGTTTGTGACATTCATACTGAACACAATTCTTACGCAACCCATACCCAACATTCATAATCACACTCTCTAACGCACGATCTGATAACCTCCTGAGTTCACCTTTAGTTACGGAAGACAATAACTTCGAAGTGAAATTTTCTTTCCATGTATCACAAGGGATGAAATTTTGATACAGCATTATACCACATACAAAATTACACTTGAAACTATGAATTTCATCCGAACAAAATGCAGCCAAAAATAAACGATTTTTTTTTCTGCTAATACATTTTTAATAAGAAAAGGATAACTGGCCGTTCCTTCACGAGAATGCGCTTGCCCATTTACCCGCTATTGTTGAAGAAAAAACAATCAAAACGTGTTACAATTTGTTCCTTATAATTTGATTAATAAATTTGATTGACCAATGTATTCTTTGTAATAAATTAATCGAGAAATTGGATTGTGAAACTTTATGTATGTAGCTTCCATATACCGCGATTTAAAATTTCTAAAAAGTTAAGGAGTAACAAAAATAAAATAAACGTAATGTGGAAGGGATAAAATGATATCATGTACAAATTTTTTTATGGAGAATAACTTGAAGGACAGAAAAGATGAGAAAATGTCTAAAATATAATCCATGGCACAACATTTGGTTTTACAAACGTTGAAACAAACAGTGACAGTTTGAGATATGCAGTTATCTGCTCTCAGTATATTAAAGCCCTTGCTTTTCTGATTCCCTGATTGGCGTGTCTTATTTATATTGATAGGTATGCCATTCTCTTTTTATTCCATCCATTATTTTTGTAATTTCTTCATTGTCATCAACTGTATTTACGATGATTTTGATTGAAGTATCTATCATTACAAGTATAGTTGCTGTGGATATTTGGACGGTATTACAGATTAAATGCTTAAGCCTCATGAACCACTTTTCGTCCTTCAAAAATGTTGGGAGGATGATTCCAGCAAAAGCACAAACTTAACAACCGAAGGACTACAATGGAATACAAATTAAAGAACAACGATGACAAAATAAAAGTAATTTAATTGTTATATTATGTGAAGTTTGTCATATCTTTGTGTAATTTTTAAAATTACTTAATATCACCGGTGATGACTTCAATTTTCTCTGATCCTTCTTACTATTTTTATTATCAACAACTCACTGTTTTCTCCTCTTTGTCCGAAAAAACTTCTAATGTTTTATTTAAGTTTTTAATTGGTTTTTCAACTTGTTTATTTCACACAAGCCTTCTTCCAATTGTGTTTTATTATTAATAATATTTTTGGTTAGTATTTCGTGATTTGTAGAATTTTTTTCGGGATAATTTTCATGACTCACGGAACACAACCACGAACAAAATTTACTGAGACTAAATTTACAAAATTTAGTCTCACATTGTAATTATAACATCGTCCAAAATTTTCTAGATGTACTCGAGTAACTGTTATACTTAATATAGGCACAATCTTCACAGGGTGTATCAAAGAGGTAGAAAATAAGTTTCTGGATGTCAGAAAAACATTTAGTAATCAGTTTTTTTGTAACTAACTATAATATTTGTAATTATCATTTAGATCGTTTCATCAGAATCAACTTCAACACTTCTAATTTAATTTCGAGAACAAAGTTTATACCTTTTTATAAAACCTTTTTCTGGAGTCAGTCCAAAACTGATGATATTTAAGAAGACAGTTTCTTTATGCCATTGTAGCTCCATAAAAATAAAACAAACATCCGGATTTTATGATAAGACCTAAGACCATGCAAAGTCCTTTTATAGTCCATCTATAAAGAAATTTTGAGCATTTCAGATTACTATGAAATTTACGAGTTGATAATTGCTCTCAGCCGCACCAAAGTAGATTCATTAGTGTGTTTGTCACTTTTTATTGTCACACAAACATGAAAATAAAATAAAATAGCAGGTTATTGTATTCGAATAATCTCAGGTAATTAAAGTAAAGTATAAACTGGCAATCTGGAGGATATTAGAGGCAGTTTTTTATATCCTATTCCCATATTTTCTGCTTTTAACTCTATATAGATAATGTTCATTACTGACAAACAACCTCATTTTATCCATACGCTGACATGAGGCTAGACTATTATATTCCAAATTTTAATTATCAATTTTCAAAACATACTCAAAGAATAATGATTCAATTTATTCACGATTATTATATAATGTAGTGATTAATGAATCCATTAATAATTGTTGTCAGATGGTTTCTTGATTTAGAGCTGTATTATATTGTTGTGTTACAAAAAATCTGTTTCAATAATTTTATCATGTGAAACAATATTTTCTATTGTGTGCAAAAACCAACTAAATTGGATAAAAAAATGAAAGTGCCTTTTCTCTAGCATTACTAGAAATAAGAGAAGCTGCTGAAGTTGCCTAATCAAATTTATAGCCAAAAAAGTGAAGGAAGGTATACAAAAGTGTATATGAATTCTGAACTGGCAACAGGGATAAATATTTGTCAAGCTATTACATAGATTTTTATGTCAATTATTATTAAGGTATTATACGATTATTATAATTATTATCCATACGTTTATCCATTGTTTAAATGAACAATAATATACTGTATGGAATATTTGTTAGAATAGAATAATAGTGCGTCTAATAATGTAACCAAATTTTCCATCATAAAAACTTCAATATAAATATCTTTAGTAGTCGTGATTTTTGTTATAAATTGGTAACTATAAAGAGCTGCAAGACTTTTTCGATACGTATCAAGCAGTTGAGTGCTTCCTTTGAGCTTTTGAATTAAACTAATATTAAACGGTGGAGTATTGTCTGCAGACAGTGAGGATGTGCTTTACTGACACAGAAAAGTGACAATTGGAGACAGACAGACAAATGAGTTTTAAAAAACTAGAGTACTATAGTTTTAGGTACTATGCAAACATTCAACTTCGTATGAAAAAAATTCAAATCAAGCTTCTGCCAAAAATCTAGAGGTTCCAACTGGTTAAACATTTAACTGGTGAATATCCGCTGGCTTATCATTTTAGGAAGCTATTTATTTTGTGAATATATCTTCACTATCCTTAACACTGACGTTTGATGATAATATACTGTATTCACTCTATATTCCCGAGTGTACAATTTTTTACCTATTTAATTATCCACTTGGGTGCATGAATTCGAAGAAATTTGTTTATACATGTATACATAACATCCCTTGTGATGAAATTCGACAAAATCAAAGAGCATTGGAAATAAACTCGATTTTAATTGGAGAAAAATTTAACTGATTGCCAAATATTGGGAACATTTTCATTGCCACCGCCAGCAACATATTCTCTAATCCGGAGACAATTTGAATTCAAATATTCCCTGAGTATGTCCAGATAATGTTGCAATATATATGAAGAATAACAAATAGATATTGTAAAATAGAATAACAGAGCCTTTTTTCTGAATTCCTGGTCAGACATCAAAGGAAATGAAAGGGTAATTATTATCAGCAGGAAAAAATCACATTTGCTTTTTATTGGACCTGTATTTTTCGACGGTATACGAAAACTCTGAAAACGAAATGAGAAGTACTGGTATTGGTATTTTCCTAGGTATGTTCATGCAACAAACACATTTGGAGCTTTTTATCGACTTTGAGCATGATTATACAATAACTATAAGGATGGATACAAGTAGTAAAAATGATCAATAAAGGTACGTAGCTCGTCATTATTCATTCGACAGAATAAAGCTGGAATCTCGATAGCTCAATTTTTCAAATTGATGAAAAATCATACATTGTTTGGGGCTATTAAATAGTATCGAAGACTTAACGTTTCATAGGGAAAATATTCATCGAAAATTAATAAATGCCCTTTGCTATTTTTAATTAGAAGTTCATAAAAAGATGGAAGATGCAAAAAGGACAAACAGAAATTCAAATTAAAAATATTTACAAAGCAAATGAACGCTTTTCGGCCAGACTCGCATTTCCTTTGATTTGTAAGGGTATGCAAAAGAGAACAACCGATTGTTTGAAGAAATTCCGAAAGGACGCTACTTGACAAATTCAGTTTAATTCCAGTGGCGAAACAGTATTCCATTTCTGAAGTTGATACAAGCAAATTGTTGTATGAGATTATTATTTAATTGGAATTGAACAATCAAAAGTGATTTGTAACATGAAAATTCATTATAAAGTCAACATTTTATACTGTTCGTAGGTAGTAAACCATACAAAAATGTCTACGTGGATTTTTGACAGTATTCAATAGATATTAAGGACTGAAAATCCTCTATTTTTGTTTTGAGTAACATAATATTGGCAATCACACCTAAGCCCGCATTTTTTAACAGGAATATTACTATGTGGTTTCTATTAACCTTGTCCTTGTGTCGGTTCAACTTATTTCATATTGGCTTCTTATATCCTTTAGGATTAATAAACACCGTAGAACTCTAATAACTTAACTTAATGAATGAATTGGAAATGATGACCCTATTAAATGGCCTTTAAGATGCCCCAATTTAACTCTTATTACTTTCTTTTTGAGAATTGGATTTATTAAACAAAACTTGCTCCGGTGGAATAACTGAGAGTACATAAAATAATACCAATAACTTTGAGAAGCTTCTAAACGTTAGACGTGATTTTGATTAGATTCGAAGAAAATATAAAAGACAAAGCCCCATCTCCAACAGCCTATAATTGCATTTATTCAAATTGGAAAATCCAGTTTCCTGGAGGACTGAAATAGATCTCATATTCCGTAATTTTCCTGTTCACTGCACCCAGTTATTTCGGTCACCCTTTACCATTGGAATGACGAATTGAGTGGAGCTCCTGGACGCTACGAAATCTCACAGGCATTAAAAGATGCTGGATCTGACAAACAAGGTTCTCATTCTCAAACTCAGGAAATAACACATATAACCTTAATCAGCACCTTCAGTGAATTCCTTGGTTATTTCCTCTGAACTAAGCACGAAGCCATTCGACCTTGCACTAATTTGGTTCCAGGCCCGACCACTTAAGCCACAACTCAATTAATTTTCTTCATATCATTATAACCAAACCATTGAACCGAAAATACTGCTCCGATATTATTTTCAAAGCTATTAAGGAAGCATTCGACTGGTCCTAGCACCCAAGACTTCTATCACAAGATTTTCGCTTGACGCTTCAGGAAAGATGCATCGAGATTGGAAGGGAATTTGTTTATTTATTTGAGGTGGAATTTACTCATATTCCTAATTGGCAATCGATCAGAATCGTACTCAAGACTGAGAAAGTGTCTTCCTCATCAAATTACTCGGATGAACTCACATACATTCAATCCATAACCGAATATAATAACGAAACGTCTTCAGCAGAAATGAGAGAAAAAAGTTCCTAGTCCTAGTACAAGTATTCTGTGGTGACTCTATAATCTAGTGAACTCGTACAATAGCCAAATGGCAGAGGATTGAAGCCTCCATATGACTCCTAATTCAATCAATTATCTTTGAGTGATATTTTCCATTTTGGAATTCAAGGAATAATATCGTTTGCATGGCATCGGCAGAACGAAGATTTAAATTTTGTCCGGGGGAAAATAGAAAAATTTGGACAAAAATTGTAGCCCAATATCAAAACATATGAGACTATGAGATCATTGTAGGAGGTAAATCTGTAATACTTGAGGTACGTTTTGATCTTGATGATTTGTATTTATTCTGGAGCTACTTCACTCCCAACTCACCTCGTAAACTTCCGGGAAAGTGGTAAACATTAAGAAAATCTGTCAAATTATTCGTCAATCTCGAAAGCGACTAATAATTGCGTTAAAGGTTCAAATAAAAGAGATCGTCAATTTTTTACGTCGAAATGTAATTTAGTACGAACGAATTTAGAGCGTTGTATCATATATATTTTTGTTATTACATTTTCGGTCTTAACAGCATTTTCGGTCTCCTAATATAATTATCGAAATCAATTTTACCGCTAACTACTTCTTGGAGCTTTATAGAGCTACTGCCTTTCTTATATTTATTCATCTTTATTAGGAACGCCATGTATATACGAGTGATAAAAGTATATTGCCAAGAGCAATAGCAAACAGCATTATTGGCAGCGGATAAATCAACAATCCATGACATATAACCAATAAAAAACATGTATCATGCAGTGTAAACGGTTCGGAAGCGATCTCGCAAAAGAGGCTTTCAGTTATGAACTGGCTTCATAGCCTGTACGTTTATTTTATGCTGATAAAGCCACGATCAAGTATTCAAACGCAATTCGCATTGACTATACAAATGAAAAATTATTTCAATGTAATAGCAGGAGATTTGCGACTACATGGACTCCATGGTTTCGCAGTACAACGTATGAAAAGCATTTATTCCAATTTAAGCCTGTAATTATATGAAAGATATGAAAAGAAACCTTCAGCATATGAGTCAATATTCAATTGAATTGCTTAGTCAAAATCACTCGACAAAAGTTACTTCCAAATGTTGTTAATAAATTGTTTGGGTTGATTTGGAAGCGGCCTTGTGTTCGACTCAGTTTTAGGCGTACCATAGAAAAGGTTGCGAATTCATAGTAGATACTGACAAGCAGCGTTGATGAAGGTGAATATTGTTCCAAGTTTGAGATGGTGAAGAACGTGTCATTGTGTAATTCAAAGCTTGCGAGACTGATTGCAAGAAATGTTATCGACAGGGAACAGAAAGACATCGTGAAACTACTTTTTTCCAAACTCTAAATGAAAAACAAGAAAAATTTGCTCTGTTACCTTTCAATCCTCTTTATACAAAAGGATTAGAAGGAATATCTAGCAAAGTGGGTTTCAAATTGGTTTTATAAGTCCAAAATACATTGAAAAAATTGTTGGGAAATATATTTGGAAAAGATTGGTATATTAGAAATTAGCTGTGGGGATTGTGACGGGAAGTATATTGGGCAAACTAAGAGATCTGTTATTGTCCGGTTTAAAAAGCTCTTTTATAATATGGATGAACTGGAAAATCAGGTATTGCTGATCACGCTCACTGTCACAATCATGGCATAAATATTAATAATGTAAAATTGTAACCAATAATAAATTGAAGGATACATTTGAAAGCATTGAAATCGCTAGTTGTTAGAGTAGTATGAATAGGGACAAAGGGCCAATTCCTCACAGCCCACTCTATAGTTTAGTAGTCAAGGAATTAATGTGAAGATTCCCACCAAGGAATTTATTCTTGCTGGAATAAATTTTAGCGGGAGAAGGTTTATTGGTGGGAGAATTTAGTATAAAACAGGTTAGTCCTAGTTTATCTTCAGTCTCTGAAGACGATAACTTGGTTATCGAAACCGCGCGTCAGATGGTGTAAACAGTGTGTTCAGTATCGTGAAGTGCAATTAAACTGTGCTGCACTCATTCGAGGAGTAGATCCCTGAAGTCCAAGAAATCCAAATCAAATTTGATTTTAGTTCATTCACTATTTTGTCAACATAATATAACTCCTCAATAATAATCAATGAATGTTGGGGATAGGAACCATAACAAAATGTATGCTGTACAAACTATAAACTATTGATTTGTAAAATTATATAATACCTGCCACTAAACGTCAATTTCGTATATTTCTTCTATTATATGAACGAAATAAGTAGCGGTTCTTGGTAAAAAATTTTAGGTGCTCTGCAATGTTTTTAAAAAACTTACCTTATGGAAGGTTTGCCGTCTTTGTGAAATTTTCAATATGAATTACCAAGTACTCACTACTTTTACTGAGTTTACTAATGTACTTTACCACTTCACTCTTATTGCCACGTGTCAATTTCGAAAAATGTGCTTTAGCGCTAATAACTTAACCATGTTAAAAGATTAATCAAGCGTACTAAGGTACGCTTCGGAACTGAGGACAACACCCTCGTTGCGATGTTACAATCTAGTTCTTGTAATCACTTTGTCATAAAGTCATCAATTTTGTGTACATTTGTTTTTTACAATTTGTAGCATGGGAAGAGCTGTTTAACGATCTTTGGTCATTTTTAAGAAAGTGATTCAGCGTTAAAAACATCGTAATTGAGGCGTAAAATTCCAAAACCAGCCAAGTCCATTTTTAAAAATTTTCACAGCTGGCCGATAAAGGTCACATATTTTTGTGTTATCAGTGAACAGCTGATGATATCTCTTCTTTTTTTTCTTTGCCACTTAGATACCAGTCCTCTAACAGCAATACAAAATTTTCGAGAAAAAAATCTTCGAATTGGACTTAGCTGGTTTTGGAATTCTACGCCTCAATTGTAACTGATTTTTTAATAAGTTGAAGATAAAATTTATAATAATAATATATTAGTGTCTGTCAGTATATATTCTAGATCGAAAATTTCATAAATGTTAGTGCACCATTCAATTCTTAGCCAACTTGTCAAACTAAACTGTGCATTGTGGCTTTATTTTGAGGTGTTTTTTGAAATCATGTTAATAAGGATGGGAAACTAGGAATACTAAAAAAAATTTTTGAAATTGTATGTCGTTGTTTAGTTTAGATTTAGTAAAAAACGTCGTTAAGATTGGAGAAAAATAGGCCTAAGACGAAAAAAAATATTTGATCCGGAAACCTGCCATAAAGGAAAAGCAGAAAAGAAAATCACGTCAATTTTATTTGCTGAGTGATTTTTCTATTTTATTTTGCGGATTGCCGCTGTTATCATAGAAGTTAACAACATTGTCGATTTTTTTATTTTTATTGTATTATATTTACAAGATTTCCCTGTTGTTATAACATTAAAGTATAGTTTTATCAAGGTAGGTGTATATTTTACCATATTTTCTGATTTTCAGGCTTCGGCAAAAATCAGATTACATCCCTAAATACTCTTAGAAATAAAATTCAGAGTGAATCACACCCGTCAGTTTGCCGTACCTATATGGGTGGTATATATTTATCAAATTCATATCCTCTTAGAAAACTAGATAATATGGAACTAGCAATTAGATATAGTCAAATTCAACTGTTGAGAATGACAGTGAAGGTAGTGAGTAAAATGATATTCTCTTGCAATTAATGTTTCGACGCCTGCATGCTGGCACTTCAAGGAATATTATTCTTCAAATTATGTAACTAACATTTTAGTTTTTTCAGACTTTTGCAGTGCTATATACGAGCCGACCCTGAGTACAATTCATGAAATCGAAGAGTCAAGAGTCATCCATTGATGCTACGCAATTTCTAAAGCATCCATTCTATTCGTTTTGTTTTTCGATTTAATTTATATCTTGACGCAACTCTCCATATATTTTATTTGATACCTTTCTCACTAAATTTCTTGATTCAAATACAAAAATAGTAATTTTTTCTCATTGACATTGACAACATTTTACCATATTTGTTCTTGTTACATTTGAATGTAGTGATTTTCTAACTATTGACGTCTCAAAATACGGAAACTGAAGATATTTAATATTCACTTTCTTGTTCTATTTATTAGGAAACCGATAAGAATATTGGATTCCACTATATGTTTATTCTCGTTAAATTTGTATTATGAGAAGATTCCATGCTATAGCAGTCAATAATTACCAGCTGTATTTTTACTCACACCATATTTGTTTTAAATTTTAGAGAAAATTTTCCTCATTTTTCAATTTATCCTTTAGCAATAATCTAAGAATTCAACTTCTTTATTTATTCTAAAAAAATTTCTAAATACATGTGTCTACACCCCTGTTTCTCCCTTTGATTGCGGCAACGGGGTTCATGCAAAGAACCGATTGTTTGAAGAAATGCCAAAAGGACGTTATTTGACAAATTCGGTTTGCATTCCGAAACGCAGTTTCCGCGTGGGCGGCCGAGGGCTTCTGTGGGGCTTTACTTACGGCTATCCGGAGGGGAGACGGCGGAACGATTTATCTTTTTGGTCCCCAACAACTGATGTTTAATCCGATTAAACGTATATTGGTCGAGGCAACCTATTGGTTTCACGTTCATACAGATCGATTACTTTTGCTTGAAAAATAATTATACATTGAAATAAGTGTAGCATGGGATAAAGAATGTATTAAACATATCTCACTATAATATTCTAGTGAATGACAATATTGTTATTGAATTAATTCGTAGATAAACCGAAAGCATCTAGAACTGAAAATGTTTGTTTCGTTGATTATATTCATAAACGGAAAATCTCTTTTAAAATCTACAAACTTTAACTAAGAGTCAAATATTTCAATTCTTTGGTAATTTAAGCTGCCACACTGAAAGTATTCCTTCATGACTGAGCTGAAGAAAGTGTCCCATTCCACTTTAACTCTGAGATGCGCGACCAAAGAGCCGAGACCACATTATAAAATGCGGTAGGAAAATCCTCTACGTAACATTTTTTTGAAATTAAATTGATTTTTTTGTGGTATTTCTGATTTTTCAAATAAGTAAAGAGATAAGTTTGGAGCAAAATTGCTACCATGGGCAAAGGAAGGGGATTTAGGCAGCGATATTGACTCAGATGATGATTATACACTCTCTGATTAGAATATTGAAACGAAATGAGAGATATTTGTAGTACGACAAAAAGACTTCTCGAAAAATTTTACCCAAGTTTAGGTAGATCCCCTATGAACTAATTTAAATTCAAATTTATAAGATGATCCACAAAAAATTTAAATTGTTACCACTGTTTTCCGCGTCAATTCTTCTATGATTTTTCTTTAGTTATATAATAGTTTTTAGATGTCTAATAATTGTTATCGAATAGTTATCAACGATTTATATACTCACACGGATTGGGCACTAAAATTTAATACGGAAAAGCTATTTTTATGCTGAAATGCCGAAAAGTGTAAATCTTAAACAACAGTTTATTACGCTACCCATGAGAATAAATAGAAGACATGCATTTGAGGGGAATAAATAATTTTAAACTAATTAAACAAACCGTCAACTGATCGCATTTACCCACAGTTTCCAAATATTGAAATTATGATCTGTTAACCAGATAGTAGTTTCCGAAAAAACTCACCAATTAATCCCGATATCCGTAACATGGATTAAGTAAAACTTCAAGCTTTTTTGAGACTTTCTTTTTACATCTATTTTTAAAACCAACCATGAACGTATAACATCTGCTTTCGCCACGGATGGCTCTGAGCAAAAAAAATTTCGGATACGTGATAAACACCAATCAACAGCCGACTCCATTCCATGTATTTGTTCCATTTTTTTCAAACAAGTAAACATACATATAAAAGAACTTAAAAAAATAAAGTTGTCTCAAAATTATGGGAGGTTCTGGAAAGAACGAGCATAAATACCACTCTAATAAAGGCTATAAAAGAACTATACAGAGACACAACAGCAAAAATAAAAATAGGTAACAAGGTGACAGACGGCTTCAAAACAACCAAAGGCTTGCGACAAGGGTGTTGTTTATCCCCAACTCTGTTCAACATATACATAGATGAAGCCCTAAGAGTTTGGAAAAAAAAATGTAAAGGAATGGGACTAACTATTGGGGAGAGCACCTTGTATACACTGCACTATGCCGATGACCAGGTAGTGGTAGCACAGGAAAAAGAAGATCTGGAGTACATGTCTAGAAAACTTATAGAAGAATACCAAAAGTGGGGTCTACAGGTTAGCACGGAGAAGACACAATACATATGTATAGGATCAGAAGATTCACCTGGGAATTTAGATCTAGAGGGAAAAATAATTAAAAACTGTAAGGAATGCATATACCTAGGTGTAAAACTAACAACAACAGGACGAAACGAGGAAACAATTAGGGACAGAATAACCAAAGGAAGAAAAGTAATAAGAGCCCTGAACTCAGTGCTGTGGCAAAAGAATATTAGACCAGAAACAAAAAAGAGAATATACAACGCCATTTTACAACCAATAATTACATATAGCTCCGAGGTTTGGCAACTTACAGAAAAGCAAAAAAATAACTTAAATGCAGTGGAAATGGATTTCTGGAGGAGAGCAGCAAGAATATCTAGAACGGAACATATAAGAAACGAGGAAATAAGAAGACAATTGAAAGTAGAAAGAACTTTAGTAGAAGATATAGAAAAGAAACAGTTGATTTGGTACGGACACGTTAAGAGAATGGGAAGAGAACGACTACCAAGAATAATATTAGAATGGACCCCCAAAGAAAAAAGAAAGAGGGGAAGACCACCTAGAACATGGCTACAAGGAATCACTAGAGCAATGTCCGAAAGGAACCTAGCAGTCGACGACTGGCAAGATAGACAGGCCTGGAGATTAGGAACCCAAAGGCGTATAACGCTATAAAAAGGGATATATATATATATAAAAAAATAAAGTTTAGAATTCCCCCTAATCTGTGTCAGAACTACTACAACTACAACTACCCATAGAAGCATGAGAACTTTGATAACGACTTGCAGAAGGTGTCTTTTAAAAGAGAGAAGAAAAACATTTTACGTTTGTATATTGTGTAAGACACTAATATGCAAGGAACGTACAAGAAGAAAATGTTTACACTTTAGCAGATATCTTAGTATACGATATTCAATGGTTAGTTTTGATGATGCTCCTATAGAATCACAGTTTTCATTTTTGAAAGTACCAAATTATGAAGCATTTCCAATATTATTGAAACTGGATTTGATGCTTGAAAGGATTATAAGCAAAGAATCAAACTTCTCAATCAATGTAGAAAATTTGTCAAATTAATTTGATTCCTTTTTGATGTCGCTGTTTCTTTGTGTTATTTGTGTTATTTCCAATAGAATTCCAATTTTTTTACATAAATACATTTATTAACCAGGTAGTGCCTGAACAGTTTATTTTTGTGATACATTTTTATATATTTTTTTAAGTATAAATCACATAAAGCAAGACTTATGTTTGTGAGACAACCAGCGTACTTAAAATATTATTGAATGAAATACCAGATTGTGTCTATTATTTGTTGTATATTTAGGTGGTTTGTTTATCAAAATTCATTCACCAAAATTTACAATCCATGAAGTCAAAAGTGTAATACATTGTACCGTTATTTGAATAATACCTATACATGCTTTTGTAAAATGAAATCAAAAAAAATGAGAAGAACTCACTCTTGAACTGTAAATATATATTGAATAATAGAGACACACTGTTCCTTGGACTATAGTTACATTGTTATATCGTCAAAAGTAGAAAAACAAAATCGTGTCTCATATTGTGGAATTCGAAATATTGTTCAGCAGATACGAAAAGTACTCCAATTCTTCAAAAACTGCATCAAATGCTACGAAGTACATATATAATACATTAAAATGAGATTTTGAGGTGGATACGCTCAAAATTGGAACACATTTTTTTTTGCTATCTTATATTACATCCACTGCAGAATTGCTGCAATACGGGGAAATAAACTTTGATAACTTTGTTGAGACAAGTATCGAAAAACCTTCTTTTTCTCAAGAACTTCAGTTAATTTTCCAATCATGGCTTTCTGGTGGTTAATTCATTTTAATTAACCACTCCATGGTTTTCCATAATTGATTAGTTTCTCAATCAAGTTATACTTGGAGCTTCTAATGACAACTATATCATTATCATAGAGTTTTTTTTTCACAAATTGAGCTCAATTAATTTGTTTTTACTTGAGTCATGAAGTTTGACGAATCTCTATTTTCTCAACTCGACAATTTTTCCGAACTTCCGTAGCGAAAATTGGAAATGATCTCTATTATCTATTTTACATGGAAAAAAAGTATTAATTTCAAGCTCTGGATCTAAGAGTTCTGGTTATGTAAATGATATGATTGGAACACAGCCAGAATTACATAAAAACCAAGGATCTCCTGAAATACGATTTAGAATTTTGCTGCCCCAAGACGCTTCTGCAAAATCCCAAATATTGTCCAAAAGTAGAATAATTCATCTTTCTTTTCCGTAAATAGATTATCTCAATACATTAACAGGACACAAGATAAATGTAATCATTTTGGACCACTTTTCGGTCCCCTACTGTTCCTAATTGAAATGGTACCGTTTCTAAGAAATCTTTGATTCAAAAAAAGATTGAAGAATACAATCTACTTCGATACTTGTCTCTACAAAATTATTAAAGTTTGTTTTCTCGAACTGCAGCAAGAAGGCAATGTTACATCCAGCATTTAGATCGCGTTTTATGATTAAACGACTGATTTTCCGCAAAAAGGGTAAAAAAATTTTTATAGAAAATTTATTGAACTTCCGTCAAACTTATCACATTCCTGAATATTTTTGCCTTTGCTTCCTTCACTATTCACTTCAAATTTTTCATTTTTTCATTCTATATCAATGTGATTTGCATTGACTAACATTGAATAAAACCTTGAAAGAATTTAATCTTTTGAGTATTTTTAAATTGATTCACCATTACTAGAATCACTTGGATCAATATTCTGGCTCTTAGCTTTGATGGTTTCTTCGTCCACATCCCATAAAACTGAGACATATTTCCCACATATTCAAGTAACAGTACCCGAATACAAGTCAGTCGCAAAATATGCCCAAAATGGAGGTCTCTCCACGAGTTACCACTTTTTGCAGCATCAAATAAGTTGGCCAGTAGTATAGTACATATGGGACTATATAGCACTTTACATGAAATCATTTAGATCAGAAAAAAAGTCGATTTAAAAGTTTCCTAAGACAGAAAGAGGAAATATACGGCTGGATTCGAGAATCAGAAACATATACTCTACACACCTATTCTTCATGAAAACGTATAGAAGACGCCTAGTGTTTTCCAAACATCATTCACTGGAATATATATTGTGCGCTAGTTAGTTTACTATTCTTCAAATAAATCAAAATGATTACTTGGCTTAGAGCGAACTGATGAAAGAGGAACGAATAATTATGTTCATTTAAAATGACATGTTTGACTAAATTTTGTAGCATTTCAAACACCAACAAGACTTTCACAATTGCGTACAAAATAAATGACAATCGGTAGCTTATTGCGCTTAATGAGAAATTGTTCGAAATCTTTATAGTATATTACCAAGTTGAAACTGAAATATGACCTTTATTTTAGATATTACTTAAGAGCTTAGCAGTCTGAATATCCTGCTAAAGGATCGCTCGTCTTTTACAAAAACATATTCCGTTCACAGGGTCGAACTGTAACCCAAAAGTTGTATATTTGTTCTTATACCAAATGATTTCTATTTTTCAAAAATACTAGCTGCTGATTTATATGAAGCATCTCTGGTACTTTAGAATATATTAATTAAATCTTGAAATTAGATCAGAGCAAACTATATTTGAGGTATAACGTACCCTCATCAGGGTTGTCCTCGTCGATGAACTATTTTAAATTCATTGATACTAGCATGTTTGTCAGATCACTTATTGAAACTACAAACTAATATCGAGCTGCTCATAAATTCTCGTTATAAGCTTAACTCTCTCTCCAATATTCGATTCTAATATTCATGTTATTTATCAACGATTTATTTATTAGATATACAGCTTTTTCATTTAGTCAAGTGGTAATAGCAAAATCTAATGCTGTGTCCTCTACATCATTATAACTACCCCCAAGTCTTCAGTTCTTGTTGTATTTGGACCATAAACAGCTTACAATATGTATGTATGTATATGTTTTTGTTTATAACAATATTAGTTTCCAGTGAAACTGAATCCATTCCAATCCAATTAGACCATTAGAATTTACAATTATACTTTCAAACTCTATAGAATTTTCCATACATTCTACTATCACTATTTTGAATAATGTACCAGGTTACTAAGAAATAATAATTCTATTTACTGTTTCACTAGTTTTCGTATGTGCCCAACTTGGTTATTGAATTCAATACTAGCCAAGTGAGTGAGTTCTTTCCTTTGACAAAGAGCTAAGGTAACGTAATAGCTCTGTCCTGTATCTTCCAGTTATGTTATCACAGATGAGATCAGTATTATAAAATAAGCATTTTACCTATATTGTGAACTGTGGCATCGCTGGATCAGCTGCTTTGGTGACAATGACTTCTCTTGATCTCTCACTATCTTAAATGATTTATTTTCCTTATCCAATATCCTTATCTTTATCCTTATTCATTATCCAATATATTCAATCACCTTGAGTAAATTCATTGAAGTCTCTTCCTCAATGGATGTATAACGGAAAAGTTTCTCACTGTTATAAAAATACAACATTATTAGATTAGATGATATTACTCTTATGAACTAGGAATTCAAACCCTACAATAAACTGCCGCAATACTGTCTTCCTGGTCATCAAATTCAACGCAATTTGCCCCATTATTTCTAAAGCAAATTTTTTTGACCTCCTACTACTAAAAACGATAAAAAAAAGCTACAACAAAAGATTTGAACTGGTTGGGAGTACAAAGAACATTCGAGGAGTGTAATATCCAGTTATTAATCGGTTACATGGAAAAGTTTTGTTTCCATAAATTCGAGAATGGATACAGGAGCGAAAAAAAATATTTTCAAACTTTATATCAAGTGAAATCAATATTTATTTGTGTACGTTCCGAATGTAGATACTCTTCAGGAGGTAATAAACTCCCTGGGACGAATGTTGAGCACATTGTGGAGGTATTATATCTCAAATATTCAAAACTAGAATCTACTACGAAAAATTTATTCTACAATAATCCCATCAATCCGTCCCTGTCAACATATTCCTTCATAGTAGACGTAAAGCTGAGAGAAAGAGAGAGAACGTAGCTGAAGCCGGTAAAAGCTCAGAAAGCTGCTGGCTAAAAGCGCCGTGCTGTTAATTAATAATTACTGACAAGTTGCTCTTCCTTTGCTGTAGTCCGTGCTACCATGGTAGAGAGGAGGTTTGCAATTAGTTGGTGATTTAATTAACAGTTTGCCGCACCGTTACTTGCGTCTAATTTAATATACGACAGCTTTATAAGAAACTTTCACCAGCTATCATGTAACTTATGATACCCTACGGATGATATATTTGGGTCACAGTTTCATTTCTTTCTTAGTTCAGTATTTTATATTCACGTTTCAATAGAGGGGACTGTTGAAACAGTCTTCTTGGTTGTATCATGAAAAGGTTATATTTTCTTGAGTAAGTTTATTCAGTATTGCAGCTCTGGATATAGAGTTAAAAGCACCTCCAATATCTGATATAATTTCAACTGTTGGTTATTTATTGCAAATGAGAGGTTGCCTTGAATCGATGACGCTAGAAACCTGTTTGAGTATTTGAAATTATTTTGTATTTTTCCAGGAAACATTGATGTGCAAGATGTGCAAGAGAGATCGAACGGAAATACTGAGGAGAATGATATGAATTGAACTGCTTTTTTTAATTGGAATGATTATGGATTGGAGCTATACATCAGAGAATTAGTGAATATTCCAGATGAGGTTATAGCTGTCAAGAAGCGACGTGGTGAGGAATACTGGAAATATTCTAATTTCCGAGATTCTTTTACAACAAATTCACGCATTAAAAATGATTTTATGTGATGTTTAATTAGTTTCACAAGCTATATAATACAGATAGGATTTCCTTACGGGTTGGGAACATTAGAAAACATTTAACTACCCATCAGAGTATATCTTGTGGCTTCCTGAAGCAATTACTTTGCGGGATACACAATCAATTGTCAACTAGAATAAAGCTAATTTGGAAATTCATCGAAGTTTCATACCACTTATCTGAAGTATTCATATAATAAGCTTTGTTTTGAGGAAACAAAAAACAACGGGGTTTATTCAATATTAAAACCAGCGAGCTCCTGTTGATTATAACGTACTAATAGTGAATTCGAAGATCAATTTCCTAATAGGAGTTTCGCAAACCAGAAGCAATTCATTATCTAGCACTCGATTCCTATTTCTTAGTATATTGAAGACATGGTGCCAACGTCAATCGATTGAGCTCTCAGAATTTTTCTATATATGGTCTTCACTATGTATATCATATCTTCACAATTTCCATATATTTGTTACAATTGATAACAAAAAAATTGGATTTGCTTTGCATCCATGAGAAATTATTAGAAAATATGTATCCATTTCAGTTTTTTCTCATTATTTACGAATGCCTGCCTAAGCAATGGTGTGCCGATGACTGGGTGCAATACAAGAATGGTCCCAGAAGTACCTGGCCTGATCTAGAGATGGTGGTCCTTTTTTTTCCAAAATTTTTGTGTTTCCTTTGTTGGGTCAATTACTTCTGGGACCATCCTCGTATACTAATGCAAGAGAATACCTTCGCTCTTTTTTTATCACTTCACGTGATTTTAGAACAAAATTGCAATAAGAAACACCTCTTGTGGCTTCTCTTTACATGCATTTTGGTATCTAAAAGATAGTGTTGTATAATGTGAAGTGAATGATACAATATAATACTGGACAGTTTATCAGCTCCATTTGAGACCCGATTAAGGTTTTGGAGCCATCTCTTAACAAAGCAGAACCATGAAGAAAAATTAGATGGTTAGTTACGAATGACATTGAATTTTTCATAGACTAGATTAGGCCACGTTGTTTAGAATGACGTTGAACTTGTTTTATTAAAATCTGAAAGATATGCGTCGTTCACATAAACTTTATTTAAATTAAATTTTTCATCAATATGAATCATTATATTGACTAATATATATTGCTTCTATTAACAGGCATTTTTGATATTTTCTGTTGTTAATATTTTTAGGAATATTCATTATTCATAAAATGGCTTTTACTCGTATAATACACCCATTCAGTAGATGAACATCTGTCAGGGTATGTAGTGTCACTTTGGTGAGATTTAATCCTATTGAGTGACATTTTAGATTTACCAATGAACCTTGTTCTAATTTGGATAAAGAGTTTCATGAACTAAGTCGGTCAATTTATTATTTGGTGTTCAATATTTTGTTTAACTAGAAATACAATGGAGTGTAAGGTGCTGTGTGCTAGAAGTTTAATATTAAGATTCCGGAGCTTTCAGTAGTGACTGATTTTATGAAGGTAAAGAAATATAAATAAGGAGGCATCTATGGGTAGAAATTGTTTCACTAGATCGTAAGCCTAGTCCAATTTCAAAGTTAGAAGTAATAAATAGAATTTGTTTCTAAAGATACAATAGCTATGAATTTTCATAAGAAAGTCTTAACAATATTCAAAGGATCTTTCATGAAATATTGAATTAAAAGTTTCTAGACTCTCTTTTTCATCCGTTTGATCGAATTGGTTTCAATATTATGTAGGCGATCCGAATGAGAATTAATATATATTTGATAACCTCCTGGATTATAATTTCGATATTTTTTTTCCTATTGATCCAGTGACAAGAAGATTATTTCAAATTTTAAATGAGTATATTATCAACTTTATCACATGGAAAGAATAAAATAAAAACTGGAAGATTGAAACATATATAACTAAGTGCAATTCATTACAAAATCCGCTTGTAAAGGAGATATTGTTGAGATATTCCAAAGATTATTTGGTCATGTTTATGATTATAAGAGGAATATATATTACTAAAAATGAATCTTGATCATTTTTAAAAAGTTCACAATTGTTTTTTATATCACTCCACTATGAATAGCTGTTAGACATATACTTAAATGAATATAATTGAAGTGATATTACATCTATACTTGAAAGAAAATAATTTCGTTGTACTGTCATAACATTGAAATTCCTGTTAATTGTAAACGAATTTTTCAATATAATTCACATTATTTTAGTTATAAGATTTGATCAAAATTTCAGTTAACCAAGGAGTTTGAGAAAGCAAGTAAGTTTTGAAAGATATATTGATTATCATCCATATCACTTAATAATAAGATTTATTTAATCAAACAGATAGAAAATGGAATCCCTCTTTGGTATTTAAGAAAAAATAATTGCATCGCGCATATTTTTATGGACATGGAATAAGTTTTCAGTTGGTTTTGGTGACTTTTCCTTTTCTTGTAGGTTTTTAAAAATATAAACGTATCCTAAATACTTAGAAACGAAAGACGTTTTTTTAGAATACAAAAGAATCAATTCAATTCAATGCCCAAGTAAAATTGCCACAATCTTCTGAAATAAAATCCAGGTTAAATGAGTTTTTTGCTATAGCAGTGGAATAGCATATTAGTTTTGTATTTGTAAGATATTAGCCAAGCAATTTTGGCCGCCAAAACTTACTTTCCCTTTCCATTTTCCACATCAAGTTCAGTAATGTGTTCTCTTCTTCGGCACGACATAGTTTTTAGTATTGTTACGAAACAGTAATTGATAACATGATAAGTATCGAATCAAATTATTTTGTTATTACATTTCACACAAATGCTCTGAGCTAAAGAAATCACCATACTAGTGAGAGAGAAAAATTCATTAATAATTTTACCGATATAGTCCAATCATTTAAGCTTAAATTAGATAAGAATCTCGGTATTCGAGATACCCAGCTGTAAGTCTGTAAATAATTGTATATTGACACCCTAAAAGTTGTCTCAAAACCTACATATGGTAGGGTGTACGCAACTATTAAATTTCAAGTTCAAAATTTACAAAAATCGGCTATTTGCGCTTTTTTTGTAAATATCTCATTTATTATGGGTTTTTTGCTATTTGTATTTATTATTAACATTGTAGAATACAAAATTCTCTATAAATTTTGTTAAAAAAATTTTTTATATGGTGAACCGTTCTCGGGATAGAGGGCGGAGAGCGCGCGGTCTCAGGATCACTTCAGGTCAACCGGTGCAGTTATAATAGGACAAGATGTTGATTTACTTTTTGCATTTTAATTGGGCGTAACTGTCTTACGAACAAGAAATTTTCTTTAAAAAAGTTGGAAAACGAAATATAAAGTTTTGATAATTATCCTCATTCCAAAACACATATTTTATTTCTGCACGCATTAAGTAGCTGTGACACATTTTCTGCGCTTTTTAGAAAGGGAAAAAATAATATTTGAAAGTTTTCGAGAACTAGTTGCAGCATTTGAGGAAGAAAACTGTTCAACCCAGAGATTATTAGAGAGTGGAACTCAAACCTTATTAGCAATCTATAATACTCCGAAATCTATGAAAAGTCTCGATCATCTTCGTTATATGCATTATGTCAAACCTACAAAATAAACCTGTACAGCTTTCAAATATTCCACTAACAAGTGCAGCTGCTCATCAACATTTCAAACGTGTATATTATCAAGTTAAAACTTGGTTAGGGCATGATTTGGAACCCCAGGTATGGGGTTGGGCAATGCGAAACGATTTTCTGGAGCCTATCATTACAATTTTACCACCTGCTTCAGAAGATTTGCTAGATACAATTTTCTGCAACTGCAAAAGTAGGAAAGCATGCTTGCAATGCTCTTTAGCTTGTGGCCAATGTAAAGGGCAAGTTTGTCTCAATGCTCTACCATATGAGAGCGACGTTAACGAAGATGGAACCTTTGAACCCGAAATCATAGAAGAACTTGAGACAAATGTCATTAAAGACGATAATGAAGACCAGTTTGAAATTCACCAGCGACCAGAAGACGACGATGAAGAGGAAGAAGATGATTAAAATTATAAAATGTAGTTTTTGTACCCTTTATTCCATTTTTTTACTTTCAATAAAAATAAATGTATTGAATGATATTTTTCAATAAAAAGATTAATTCATAATTTATTTGTTTTTTTTTATCATGTAACATATTTTCATTAACAAATCTGCAATTACATGGGCAGGTAAGTGTTGTTAAATAAATTAATACGGAATAAAAAGTGGAGAGACTAGGAAAAAAATATTGAAATATAATAGTTATAATATAATAGTTAATGAAAATTGACAAATATTTATTATCACTGATTTATCGATAGTTCTTCAACTATATATGGCGCGTTTTTGACCG
Source organism: Diorhabda sublineata (assembly GCF_026230105.1). Taxonomy (NCBI): domain Eukaryota; kingdom Metazoa; phylum Arthropoda; class Insecta; order Coleoptera; family Chrysomelidae; genus Diorhabda; species Diorhabda sublineata. The sequence continues at coordinate 34,275,924 of NC_079477.1, forward strand.
GAGACCCCTGTATCATTTGTCATATCTCATCTACTTCGATAACAAAGATATTTTGAAGTTAAAATTCCATGTTCACTCCTAACAAATCGAGTGTTAAGCTTTTTTACAAGTTGGCTGAAACAACCAGTCAATTGCAAGAGAAGAATTTTATGTTTTCGACTTTCTCAAGGTGATGCTAATCAAAGTGCATTAAACATTCGTAATTGCTGCCCATCTTAATCTTCCTGACACTTGGTAAATATTTCTTAACTCATTGTCTAAGAACATCACAACAGTTGCATGAATAAAATACATTCATATAGTGAGCTCAGCAATTTTAGATAATACCGAACAACTTCTTCGGGTCTTCACATTCACGATGTGTTACTATATTTTTACATTGAGATCAGAATATCAATTTATCTAATTCTATATTTTTCGAAGGCAAATATACATTTTTATTGTGCGTAGTTTAGTTCAAACTCATATGAAATATTATTACTTATGTTTGCCTCTCTTTTTTGTATTTCGCATTCTCTCACTAACGAGATTTACGTTTATATCGCGGGCTGTGTTGGCGGCTGCTTGGGGCTCATATCTGGGTCTGAGGTGGCCCAGAAAGGGTGGTGCGCCACGGCGCGTCGGCAACAGCGTCGGTGTCATGATCCTTGGAGACGGTAACGTAGCGGCTACGAAGAACGAAGCGAGGGGCACGATGTGCCTTAACGGCATGTCGACACCAGCTGGTTGTAGAGACGTGGGGAGAAACTAACATTTTCCTCCTGCGACAGATGTGACACACTATACGGAACTTAATTATGATTACGGTCGTAGTGAGATCAAAACACATTGGGAATATTTCACACTTGGTAGAATATTTGAATTGAACCGATTACAAAATAGTGTACTAATAATTCAATTTTCAATATATTTATTTAAGACAAATTTAAGTTTATGTATGGAGTGGGGTAAATATAGATTTTTAACGTAATTTTGAATATATCAAGAAAAAGTCTTCATAAAAGTGATGATTTCGCATGGAACAACTTGAAAAGAGAACTTAATTAAAGTGAAACTACAGACTAAATCGTTAAACACGCCGACATAAATCTGAAATGATAGAAATAAAGTACACGAAAAGTAATAAAAGTCATAATGGGCAACTTTATCTCAACCACAAATCTTTGAAAAAACTGTTCTTCGAAAAATTATTTTGACATAAATCCAATAACATGTTTATGTTTAATAATGAATAATGTTTATACGTAATACTGAAGATTTCTGGAACAGCTATAGTAAATGACGTTCTCGGTCGCTCAAAATAATCCATATTATAGAGGGTTTAAAGTATAAATATAGTCGTTTCCATATGTTCGCATTTTTAAAAAAATAATCATATAGAAAAATTGAATATAAAGTATAGCTCATAGTATTCTATGGTTTCAATCTAACGTCCAGCAAGCCCTTTGAGAACTTGGTGAAACCAACCAAAAAATTGTGGGGCTGCACATCTCCTTTGGTTTAAAATTCTTCCTCACCCACACCAGGATATTGCCATGTATTGAAGAAATAGTTATATGACAGTGTATGGTCCGGACTAAATACTGAATATGTTAAGACAATATCACCAAGCTCTTCGATCCTAGTCCGCCCAACTTTCGCAGTGTCTGGTTTCGCATTTTCTTGTAAGAGAACTTTCAATTAATTGAACCTGGTTATTTCTCCGATATAACCTGATACACCGCTCAATCCCAATCTCTTCGCGACGGCGCAACGGGATCTGGTAGTTGTCCTCTGTCTAATCACTGATTTTTCATGTTGTTGATATGAATCTATTTTCAATCGCAAGTAAAAATGCGTTTGAATAAATGATTAGTTTTTAACTATGCAAAAAATTGTTTCCATTCCTTCGCTCGACATTTCCACATGAATCTCGTCAAATTAATATTATACTATTTGATAAATTCCGTAGATCTCATCTAATAACAAGTACCAGCGAGTGCTGGTACTAGGTTGGTTTTGTATAGCTTCCCTTGTAACCTCAATATCATACACATGTGGATGACCTAAGCGCTAACCATATTCAAGCGTCGGCTGTCCACTGTTAATATGATTGAACCAACGGTGTGCTGTTTGCTCATTAACAGTATCTTCTCTTTCAATTTCAAATGTTTCTCTTGCTGCCATGGCTGCTTTGAACTTTTTTTATTTTAAAAACGTAGTGCGTCGTCACTAAACAAATAGAGAGTTACTAAAATAAAGTGAAGCAATCGTATTACGAGGCGTATGACTTTCCATATACGAAAATCGACATTACTTATGAGATACCCCCCGTATATGGCAACTATTAAAAAAGAAAACCAATTCCAAATCATTCAATGGTACAAAGCATGCTAATTTGATTATGTAATTTTCCCTTTTTTTTTCACCACGTCAAAAATAAAGTGTATTCAACACTCAATTTATTTTCTAGAAATCACCCAACAATGGCATTCCTTTTTCGGAAAGTTTTAATTTCTGCTTCTATTTCTCAGGACGGCAATTAACAACCACAAATCACGTATTGAATCCTTTAACTATTTTTGAACAATCAAATGTGGCTCGTCAGAACCAGAACCAAGCGTGAGAGTGGAGTTGGTGCAATGTTAATCTTCTAAAAAATCGTAATTTTTTCTTGAAATAATATCTTGCAATTCAATATCTTGCAAATCCAATAGCGCTGTCCGGACTAGTACGTCTGCATTGTGAGGAACATAGAATCAATGGCACGTTACAGCTAACACAGTACGGAAGGGGTGCCACTGTTTATTTCACCGATTGCCACATCAAAATAAACTAAATAAGCTTCATTCCCATAACATGATTTCGTTTTAATTCCATCAAAAAATTCTTTACAGTAGAGATTATACTATTGCGGCGCTAATGGCTTGTCATTTCAGTCGTTAATATTTTTAATTGTGCAAAACAGAATTTAAACTGAAGAAGATAATGAATAATCCACTTAACCTAACCATACAGGCCAATTCAATCAGCCCTCACTATCAGTGAACAAAACAGATCTATAAAACATATTGAGAATTTCAACGTATTAGGGCTCTTTGAATATTTTCTTATCATTTTGAATGTATAAGCGATATAAGATAATTGTGTTACAAAATCGTGTAGGTACAAAATTATTATGTATACATTCGGCTGGATAATAATTTAAATGGAGTTTAAGTGAATATTCCAAGTCGTATATGAAGTTATTATCGAAAATTCAGCAATGCATATGTGTGAATTTGAAAAAAGAATGAAAAGAATGAAGGGAAAAACATAATGTGACGCCTCCTAATATAAATCGATTCAGCTTTTGTTATATATGTTTATATCTATGTTTTATATTTGCCTTCTGTTCCTTTTTCGCTTTGTGTAGCGATAAATTTGTCTTGAAAGGCAAAGTGACGTGAAACTGCCATAATTTTCCACTACATTTAACATTTTAGTTAATTATTGTCCTGAATAAAGGCATCAGTTATTAAAATTATTTTGTTCCAGTGAATAGTACATCTATCGTTACTGTAAAATGAACATACCATTCACATTCATCCAGTGATAAGCGTTTCTATAACAAATTTATCATCTTCAGGGACTAAAAATGAAACTGAGACATTTTCGAGTTACATATATGTTTTCACTGTTCTGAGTTAAAACTGTCGCTACTCTCATGAGATTGCTTTCTAAATTTTTCTAATGAGAAGTGGTCTGTAAAATACTTCAAATCGTACAAATCTCCAGGAAATGACGAAACCTCCGATTATTCACAAAAAGGACTACCAATCCTAATGGATAGTCTTGCAGGACTAGATTCATATCGACCCAGATCACTAGATTCTGAAAAGTCATCATAGTTAGCTCAATACCCAAAGCAGGAAGAGTGTTTAAGTTAGAAGCTTACTTTTATCATACCATCAGTTTTATGTAAATTATTACTGCTTACTTAGGTTCCTCTGTACGATAAGTAGTAAGTAGACTGATGCTGCTCTGCATAGTCGAAGAATCAAACTGAAAAAAGCTGTAGAATATAGAAATATGTGCCTTTATAGACATTGAAGATGCCCTCTGCCAAGATATTATATCCATCAGGAACTGGTTAGACGAAACTTCGAACCAACCATTTGGTATACCGAATGGTACCAAATACAATTTGCCCGAACAATCGCCCAGAGCTGGTATATTAGTAAAGATCGCAATATAAATTCCTTAAAGACCACCATATTTTTATACATAATGAGTAGCAAATATGTTCATAGATCCCTATAATAAACAGGTAGACCTACCAAATAAATCACATATTACATATCTAGTGGTGAACTTCGATCGGAAACTGACATGGAGACAGTACTTGCAAGCAGTAAATCAAATACAATTGTTGTATGGTTGGAAAGGTATGGCGTCTAAAACCCATAGTGATCATCGGTATATACCTATCCGTTGGTAAATCTATTATGAAATATGCAGTGCATCAAGATCGTGTCCTTCGGTAGGAATATAAGATCTCAGCCTTGCCTTGCTCTCGTTAGAGGCCTTGAGGAAAAGTAAACCAGAATAGGAACATAACATGCCCTGGCGACCTCATTAGACACCTATATATTTGATCACGGATGACATCTTTTCAAATTATCATATTTCTGTCATAAACTAGAAAACCATGATTACCAGTCGATAGCAATGGACAAATGTAGAAATTGCCTTTCCACAAGGCTTATTGCTATTTGATATGAACAACCTTATGAACTGACGAAGGAAAGTGAAACAACTCATTACATAGGTCCACAACATTTCAGTCTTCCAAAAAGCCATCAAATCACGATCATAGAAAAAGTGAGAAGTACGAAGAAAACAGAAACAAGGAAAAAACACCCTAGGTTTGAAAAATTCCGCTCTTTTTTACCAGCTGGTCCCAAAAAGCGCTTAGTTGAGGTAACGAGGGTATGCGACTGGGCTGTGTCCGGTGAATCAATACCTAAAGAAGATCCGAAAAAAGCTCTTGTCGTTTTTAAAAGGAAAACAGCCGAACAGTGCTATGGTGATTACATCACACTTTTCGAATCCAGAAAAGGTAGCACCCATAGCCCCTAGACAGTTTTGAAAGGTTCTTGCTTCCTGATTAGGTAACATCCATTGGTAAGCAGTAAATCAATAGATGATAGGTATATTTCTGGTCTTTACTTTACCACTTCATCCATATGATCTAAATCGGCTTATGAATGAATTTCAAACAATCTTCGCTGAAAATATATTCTTATTTTTTAAGGGGTTGATAGAGAGGTAGGTTAAAACAATTTTCCAGTTTTACATATTCATTTTGAATGAAAGTGGTCCCACGAAAAGATTTCTTTCTAGACTTATATCAAATTTTTAGTGATCTTCTTGGTGGTCTCCGTGTGTTTGGTTTTTGTTCTCACGCAAATTCTTCTTATCTCTTTTCTGGTATTTATTTGATTGATTTCTATAACTTTGCTCACGTTTTATAGATTATCTCACCACATCCTGGATTCTTAGTTCTTCTCTAATATCTTGACTTCTCATTCAACCTCTGGAGCTCACTAGATTGAGTGTTTTCATTTCAGTCGTCCTTATTATCTCTTTTTTGTTGGTGTCTCTTCCGTTTGTTTCCTTTCTTGTGCATTTTGATCTTTCTTTGTGTACTTATCACTTTGGTTTTCAATATTATCTCTCCAAAATATTCATTGCTTGGGTTCCAAGATAATTGAATTTCATTGTATATTATATTTATTATAATGTTTTTTTTTATATCCGGTTTGATTTTGATGATATCTTCACCTATAAATATTGATTGAATCTTCTCGGTTGAGATGCTCATATTAAATTCATTAACCGTTGTTTCCATTTTATCTATTATATGCTGTATATCATCTTTATCCACGTCATCTACAAGACCCAACATTTTTGATGATCGATCTCCCACTCTTTACACACTGCGTTAACTTTGTCCCGTTCTAATTTTGATCTTTGCTCCATTTAGATCTCAATTTGAATGAATAAATCCACATAGTGTTCATTTTAGAGCAATAAATCGCATAATTATCAACCTCTTACACGATACAGCAGCGATTTTAAGTGGTAAAATTATGAAGAATGCGAGTAATGCATATTTGTCAGCAAATGCATAAAGGCATGCAACAAATATCAACTCGTCTCTACTAATATTTAGGGTGTTTTGGGTGGTTGTGGCGGATTTTCAGTATCAAATCAAGCGTCGCCCGCGCCTCTGCCAAGTGATGGAATTTGATACACTCCGCATGTCATTCGCGTCATAATTAACATTCCGGTAGCTGTATAACGCTGAACTTTGCGTATTTTGTTGGTTTGAAACGATTTGTCGAGTTTATTGGGCGATAATATAGTCGTAGTTTACAATTTCATAATCACTTTATTATATAATGTAACTAGACATATTTGTTATGAAATCGATAAATAAATATTTACTTCAGTGGCGAAATTATACTACTAAAATATAGGATGATAACATCTATAACAACTGCAAATAAGAATGACTCATATTGATGATGTGCCTCCAACCTTCACGAAATCTATGTCCTTACATGAAATCTCCAGCTATTCCCCCACACATGATCCAACTCCAATTATTCCAATTAAACAAGCCAATATCGCCAATTTCTTCTCAATTGTTCTTATCCTTTCAGAGAGAGAGAGAAACCACTACCAATCACCAAACTCTGAAATTTACTTGAATCCTCGTGGAATCCTATATCTGAATATGATTTCCTGTAAATTTTACATAACTTCCAGTTGAATTTAGCTGACTTCCAGATGACTTCTGTATTACTTCCACGGACAAAAATTGTCAGTATTATCAACATTATTGGTGGTTCCGTAAGTACTTGCTGAAAGCAATGAAGTTTAACTATCCACAAAAACCTCAAAATGAGAAATGAAGAAGTCAACGGAATCGGTAGTTATTAGGAAATTTTGAGTTTATTTTTCTGTTTAAGGTAGATCAACCATGTGCATAATTAGTAAAAATGCGCAACAAGTCATTTAGAAATCGCTACTAAGATCAGGATGTGTAATTATAAATTGAGTTATAATTTCTGATCATCATGAAAAAAGGTTCTCAAATACCAATTTTACGAAACAGATTACATTTACTGCATTTTTCTTAGGACAAATAAAACATATGTTTGAGTCACCTTCAGTCTCTGAAGACGAGAATTTGGTTATCGAAACGCGCGTCAGACAGTGTAATTGTGAGTGTTTGTGTAGTGGTAGTCTAAATAGTGTATTTAGTATAATATATACCGGTATGTACCCTTCTCACTTTTAATTGAAGAACAGCAAAAACTTTGTTAATAGTATATTATTCACGAGTGTATGATGAAGGTTTTTAGTTACGAGGTGAAGTCAGCGAGTGAATAATAACTCATTATAGGCGAATAGAATACTACACATTATCCACGACCACTAAATATTTTTGTTCAAGTTTTTGCTAGAAAATTTCAATATATTATTGGAAACACTATATTCCAACAAATATCTCAAACAATATATCACATAGTTATCAGAAATTATGATAATCTTATATCTTATAATCATTTATCCATAATAATCAACACAAAAATTTATGTATTAAGTTCATGAATATTGGATATCTAATGTTACAAGTATTTATTCATAGTTATTAATATTTCCCTTTGTCAGTTCAAAATTCATATATCATATTAATATACTTTCCTCCAATTTTCCAGCCATATATTTAATGAGACAATATCTGGTGGCGTAAAAAAGGCAGTTTCATTTTCTATATCCATTTTTAGATGGTTCTCCAACATAATTCAACATAAAATATTGAAACACTGTGAATTCTAAATACACCGCGATGTTTGAGTCAAATGTATATTGTTTCAAAGGGTACTTCAATGTATAAATTCTTGAAAAACTTGTATACGACAAGCACATTTAATGTTGGTGATAGATCAGTGATAATGCTCCGTGCCTTAAAATGCGACCAAGAAAAATTGGACTGCATGCTTCAAATGAGGTAAATTTTCCATTGAAGATGATGACCGATCGGAAAGGCCAGTTTCTGTGTCAGTCTCCGAAAATATTGATGCAGTTATATTTCTTACGAACACGTTCATATCAATTCACATCAATTTGGATATGAGAAACATTGCTGCAAAATGGATCCCCAAATGTTAGAATGTTGACCTAAAGCGTGCAAGGGTAGAAACATCGCGTTCGATTTGTGCTCAATTTGAAAACGATGTAGACTTTTTAAACCGAATCGTTACTATAAATGAGACTTGGGTACATTTCTACGATCCAGAAACAAAGTAACAATCGATGGAATGACGAGACTCTGGTTCTCCAATGCCAAAGAAGTTTCGTGTCCAAAAATCTGCTGGAAAAGTTCTTGCTTTAGTTTTTTGAGATTGCCATGGAATAATCATGAATGATTTTTTTGGATCAGAGTAGAACAATACCTGGAGTTTACTATTCGACATTACTGACCACTCTACGGGAAAAAATTAAAGAGAAAAGACGCGGCAAGCTATCCAAAGGTGTTTTGTTTTTGCAGGACAACGCCCCTGCACACATATTTCATGTTGCCGGGCAAAAAATTTGTGATTTAGGGTTTGAATTACTAGAACACCTTCCTTATTCACTACGATTGGCAAAGATCGTAAATTTTTTTCCAGCGAGGAGGTAGCTGATTTGTAGAGTTAGAAGATACATTTTTTCTGAAAGGTCTAGAGACGTTACAGGTTCGCTGTCATAAATGTATCAAATTAAGAATAGAATTTGTCGAGTAATAAAATATTTTGACATTGAAATTTTGTTTGGTTCTATAGTAGGCTAAGAATTTTTCAATATATCCTCGTTCTACTTAGAACAGTAGTGGGCTTATTACACATATCTGTTTGATACTTATCTTTGTAGTAAATTTCCTTGATTGTTTTTATTATTTTCGTACATTGCTTCAAAACTTGTTATTTTTTTATATATATCACGGTTTTCAAGGACTATATATAACTATCCTTATTTGGTCAAATGCTTTTTCCAAATCTATAGAGCATTAATGAATTTCTCTATATCCATCTATTAATTCCTCACTCAATAATCTGTGTAAGTCGTTTGTGCTTCACTAACTTCTACAACTATATTATGAATCCTCTAAAATGATTTCAATTTTTTTTATACTTCGTTCATAGGATATTATTATTAGAATATATTGATATAACTTTCAAATAATTTTCCTCTCAGAATTAAACCTAACATCTTGTAGATTTTTAACATCTATTTTTATGTTTAAAAATTAAGTACCCTTACCCTAAACTGGATACATATTCATCGTTTTGAGATCGGATGATTCAAGAGTAAAAAGAGATGCATCGTGGCACAGAGAAAAGTGTAGAGTTTTAAAATTCAACTAACGGAGTGCTTTTTACCTCCGGACAAGGGAAGTGAATTTAGAATTTGGCCTTTTCGACCGTCTGAATCTCCTCTTACATCATCGCCAGCTGGCCATCCCCAGTGGATTTGTAAGTTGATTCCACCCTGCGACGCCGTCGCCGCCGGTGGTGATACGTAGGGAGGATGCGGAGGAAAGGGGAACACGTTACCCCCCGTGAAAATATCTCCAGTGTTCGAGAGAATGTACTACAGGGGACTAGTGTGGACATACTTCGATATGGAGATTTAACGAAATGAAAAATTGTTCAATAGATTAATTCATAATAATAATTATCGATTAAAACCAGTACGTGACACAACGGGGGTTTATATCATTACTTTTCTTTCAATAAAGTATAAAAGTACAAAAATTGTTTTTGTTTGAGGGTAAATATGGAGAACAAATTTTGAGTTTTGATTGAACTTCAATTTTTACTTTACGTTAGATTCCGTCATTAATTGTAACTATTCCAGAGAATCCGTATATAGTGTGGAGTTGTATGAATTAGTATTTGTTACGTACGAAAGTTGTCTGGAAAGTGTCCTCCGCCAATCTGAAGCTGTCCAATCAAGCTGTCATCAAATATTTTTTTTTTTATTATATTTTTAGGCAATACGCATACCCAAAGGAAAAAGCAGCTTTACTGCGGATGAGCGTTCAGGACGGACAAAATCTGTGAGAACCAGCGATATCATTGAAACAGTTCACCAAATGCTTCTTAAAAACCGTTGGATTGAATTAGAGAGATAAAAGAGGCTATCGGCATTTTGAATTAATGCACTTTCCATATACTGACCAAGAATTATGCATACGTAAGCTATCTGTATTCCAATGAATATTTTTCAATCTTATTGACTTCAAATGGAAAAATACCCATTACAGTGAATTGCGAAGGGTGAGTCTACTCAGAAAATTAGCAAATTCAAGAAAAGCACTTTGGAACAAACAGTCACAGTAGTCGCCTGGTTTTTCGGAATAATTTGGATATGTCGTCACTGTTGCATTCGTTTGTCAGAAGTGTTTGACAAAATCAGGACACCACGACATCGACAATGCGAGCGCTTACACATCAGTTTAAGCAAAAACGTTTTTGAATAGTCACAACTCCGTACACTTCTTGTTTGGCATCCAATGATTTTTTCGTATTTCCGCAGATTAAAAATAAATTCCTATGTGAACGTTTTTCTAAACATGAAGAAGCGGTTGAGTCGTTCAAATCACATGATGTGGAGGGATTTACTTTTCACTGCATTTTGATAGGGTTATTTTTCACTGATCTTGTACTATAATTGCTTAAATTGCTAGAGTCTACTGATTGAGCCGGACCTTTTTCTGATTGAAAGTATAGGTTCACATAAGACAGACATCCGAATCTTTGGAAAATAGATTGAAAAAACATCGATACAATGAACAAACTATATGAACAAACCATGAAAAACATACATTCATTCATAAGAATAAAAAATTCTTGAAACAGAGCCAAATACAAGAAAAACAGAATTATCTAGAAATGATCCACGTACATAGAAACTGTTTTTGATAAACTCTTCACATGATAAATACTGCTGGTTCAATTTATTCTATATTGAATGAAACTATTGGTTGGACTTTAACTAATTTGCTTGTACTTATTATATGTTAATGCCTTCTACCGTTGTAAGGTACTGAGCGCTTTTCTCCCTAACAATGCCTATCGCCAGGATAGAAGGAATATATTTCACAACGTTGCCACATAGGCCAATGTTTAACAGATGAAATAAAAACATTTATATGGTTATGAAGTAGTAATAAGAAATAATAAAAAAATAATAGAAAAATAAAGTAGTGAATTCTGCAGAAGCAAAACTGTTATCAAAATTGAAAAAAAAAACGTTAACAGTATATGTAAAATTCATAGTTTCATTTCATATATTTCAATATAACAATGAATAGGGTAACTCCGGGGAGATGGCTCTAGTAACTTTAAGACACTACTTGAAAGAAATTTTATTGAATTTATATCGAAAATCAAACTTTTTTTATAACTATTATCAAAAATCAAGGATAAATCATTTTGCTTGACTGGAAACATATAATTTTAATCAGGAATCGGTTGTAAATTGGAAGCATTTCTAAACACGGTGTCACCTCATTTTAATAAAAATTTTCATATCCTTAAATACTAGTGCGGTTGTAGGAAACTGTTACTCCAGGTACTGTATGATAAGAATTCTACAATTATTGCTTTTAAAGTCGATAAATGAAATGAAATATGTGAAGAATATCGAAGTGATAATAATATTAATTTGATGGAAACTTACTGTTCGCTTTTTTACCCAAATAAGGTAAAGTATGCAACTGAAAACGTGAACTGAAATTATTATATTCCCACCTAAATCGCTCTAATAGCTAAAAACAATCAAGCCTAAATTGTGTCGAAAGTAAGTTTGTTTAATAGACGTCAGTAGCGGGCCCCAGCGGAGTCATAACCAGTGTCTTAATTAGCCTCTAATGAACACCTTCTTGCGAGATGTTCAGAGATCTCCTGAAACCCCTTGGAAAGTTCCCCTTACCAAGGGTGCCTACCTTATCACTATTGATTTATATTATTATTGTTATGCTTTCCACTCACCTTTACGAGATGCAAAGAAAAGAATAGCTTCCCATTTCAATTTCAAGACAAATTAATGAGCTTGAAAAAATATACGTTTCTTGTTAGATAATTATTTTCACAAAGTGAACAAAGACCTTTAAAGAATTTATTTCTTCAAGTTTCTCTCTATAAATAGACAACACATTCGCTTTTGTTTTAGATACAGGTAAATGAAAATTTTCTGTATGGAACTCGCCCGAATTCGAAAGACACATTTCGTCTTGTATCTTTAAAAATCAATTTGTATTAAGTGGAATATTTCGAGATCCTCATCTCAATAATTTACCACAAAATGTAGTGATCGGAATAAATAAAAAATCGGCGGTACGACATCAGGCCAATTTTATAAGAGAGTCAGTACTTTAAGCCCCCATTAATTGATTTTTTCGAATATGTGTTTTACATAGTGCGGTTTTACATTGTTGTGTTTATGTTGTCAATCGTCGTATACCGTATAAAATATTGGTGCACTTTCAACACTTAACGACGTATATTTTGCATTTTCGATTATCTTATAGGATCTCCAGTGATCCAGCGATATAAAAAGTTTTGCGTGGTGCTATTGAAGCAAGACGTTGCGTATGATAGATGCTCTCTACGGATAGATTATGTGGGACCCAATCACCTGCTTTACTTATTTTTCCAATCTGCTGCCTCCAAATTACAGAAAAGTGTAATATTCGATTAGTTAAAAAACGAAATAAACTTTCTGACACGAGTTCGAACTACTCGAGCAGATGACAAATGACAATTTGATCTAGACATGCGCAGAAACGATATAACTTTCTTTTCAAGCATAAAGGGCAATAGGCTTATATTGAAAGTAGCTTAATTTTTTACTTATTGTTCACTGTTTTGCTAATTAATTTTTGTGAATAAAGTTTTTAAAGATAAAATTTCGGAAGTGAAACTTATAATTGGCGCAGTCACGGTAGGATCGTGCTGTCGTATAATTTTACGCTCAATCGCGATAAAAATCTCGACTCTTGCGAAGACCCACGATCTACGAGGGATAAGAAATAGGACTAAGCCTCCAAATATCTGTAAGTTCCAAGTTCCTTATTTTCTAATATTTTTTCTTTTCAACTTCATTCTTATCTACTATCAAAGTGAGGAAGAGATTATTAATTGATTTTAAATTTTATGAATGAGTTTTATTGGATAAATTTAATAAAATAAATATTAAAGAAAATAAAAACAATTAATATTTATTCAACAAAAAAAAACCTTAATTTGGAATTATTTTAATTGAAATTAGAGAATATTACCACCGACGACGGAGACAGTGATAATAATAACAAATTTGTCAACTGAATCTAATCGAAACAGATGGAATCTATAATAATCTCATGTTTTGGATTGTGTCAAAAAAAAGAAGCATTAAAACATGTTTTGCTAAGAGACGTGACTGTATTCTACAAGAACTAACTAGAATAATAAGTTAATGAAAAAGTATCCGTATCATCATCTATATAATAATAATAACAATTATAATAATAGAAATCAATTCAATCATCCATTATTATCATATACATCATATTATTCATTTTCCTAGTTAACCAATTAATATAAATACTTCACCACAACAATTTCATAATTATCCGACCAATGCACAAGTGTTTGGTCTGAGGAAAACTGTTGTCCGACCAAATCAAATACCTATGCACAAACTACCTAGCTCAGAATTGATGTCTACGATATCAAGAAGTTTTTATGATATTTCTAGTAGAAATAACAATATTACCAGTAATAATAACAGATATTTCCAAAGATAAAATAAAAAATTTTACATCAGAAGAATTGTGTAATAATTATTAAGATGACAAGGTCATTTTAATGGAAGAAGATATTCGATTTTGAAAGAGAAATTATTTATTGTAAAGAAAAATTCAAATTGAAATAAAATTGTATATAGAACTGTCCAACGGCGGTTCTCCTACAAACTGTTATGTTATTGATGAAAACCTTTAGGAAATAATTATCGAACTAATAATGAAATTTCAGTGATTCCAAGTTCAGAAACTGAAGTGTTATCTAAATGTGCTTCAGACCGGAAATAAGAATCCCATCAATCATAAGGATTTCAGAAAATTGTAAAATTAAAGTAGAAAAAGAAATCTTCTCAACTCATACACAAATTAAAAAAAGGAAATTTTATAATTTAGCCAAAATTATTGAGGTCGACTATAACTTTATGTTGATTGAAAATTTTCGAAGTCTATTTTCGCCATTTGAAGTGGAATCACATCAATTCTTATATATTTGGACGAGTTGTTATTATGACTAGTTCTACTATCAGAGACCCACTGACAAATCAGTCCCTGTAACGGAGCCCTTCAAGGGTAATATTCACCGTGTACCGGAAGTTGGCTGACATTACATACTGAGCACACTGTTAAAACAAACAATACACCAACACTCACAATTACACTGTTTGACGCGAGTTTCGATAACCAAGTTATCGTCGTCAGTGACTGAAGGTAAACTAAAAACTATCCATCTATTTTCCACTCAATTTTCTCACCAATACACCTTCTACCGTGAAAAATAATTACAGCAGAAAAACTTCCTTAGCCGGAATCTTCACATGTATCCTTTAACTACTAAACTATTGAGTAGTCTGTAAGGAATAGGCCCTTTGTCCCTATTTATATATGAATAGTAGTATTCAAGAGTCATTATGAAAAGCAAATCAGTCAAGAGTTTCAGTATTTTCCTAGGGTATGGTACAGGAATATGGATGATATTTTCGCTATATTCAATACGAAAAAGGCAAACGTGGAAGAATTCATTTTGGAACTCAATTCTAAATATCCATGTATAAAAAAATTCACTTACGAAATCAGGAATATTAAGCTAGAATTTGATGCATTTATTAAAACCACCGCTACGTGCAGATACATCCAGGATGTTATTGTACCATTTCCTGGTACAATGTTGATTCGCTTTCCATTTAACATGGAAAGATACAATAAGTAAAATACTTTCATTGAGGATATAAATGTTCTAAACGGTTATGAGAATTAGAAATAGGTTAATTAACCGTTATATGCTTAAGAAATCTCAATGTGAAATCTTTTTTTTTTTTCGAAAATCAAAATGGAAAACAAGAAAAGTTTTTTCTGGTACCTTCAAATCCTGTTTATACAAAGGGATTAATCGAATTTTTAACAGAGTGGGCTATAAATCAGTTTATAAATCTAACAATACATTGAAACAATTGTTGGGTAATCATAAGGATAAAATACCAATTTTGGAAAATAGTGGTATATGTGAAATAAACAGTACTGATTGTGACGGGAAGTATATTGGGCACACCAAAATATTCAGTAATGTCCGGTTTAAAAAGCACATAGGTCATTTAAAATATTATGACCGAAACGAAAAAACGAGAATTGCCAATTATATATATGAAATAAATATTAATAATGTGAAATTGATAAAAAATGTATTCAATAATAAATTGTTGATTGCATTTGAAAGCATTGAAATTGCTAAATGTAAGAACAATTTTAATATGGACAAGGGGCCTTTTCCTTATAGTCCTAATTATAGTTTAGTAGTTAAGGAATAAATGTCAAGATTCCCGCCAAGGAGGTTTTCCAGCTGGAATTATTTTTCGCCGAAGATGTTCTTTGGTGGGAAATTTAGTATAAAATAGGTAAGCTCAAACGAACACTCTTAAATGGTAGTAGTGTAAACAGTGTGTTCAGTATGAATATCACCAACGGTTCCAAAAATTCCAACTTACTTAGGGTTGCCTAGAAGAGGAAAAGAAGTTGATTGTGGTACAGAGGTGAGAGTAGTTAGGGTAATGTGGAGAATAGGAAACAGATACAAAATCAAAAACTTTTTATATTACCCATTTTCTGACTATTTATATTATAATTTTTGGAAAATACAATACTTACAACCGTTGCCGTCACCGTCATCGTTATCTTTATGCGACCTGCAACCGATGCCATCCTCACCGACGTCATCTACCTTCCAGTTGAAACCAAATAACTCCACTGGACCGTCAGTTCTTACTAGTCTACAGAATACAACAAATTGTGTTTTCAATATTAATATTTATAATGATTAGTAGTTTTTAGTTAAAGTTTTGTATATTATTATGTTTGTTGGAATAAAATAATTTTTGAAAAATGGGTTGGTATACTTTTGTGTATATACAACTGCAGTCGCGTGCGGGAAAGTATCATTTTCCGCACTTGTTAGGAAAATAACTATTTTCTAATATCTACGCAACAACGAATAAAGTTTTCTAACACTTTCAAAACCCAATCGATTCGTCAAATATATTTAGACAAATGACAGATGACATCAGAAATATAACGGAATAACCGACTGTCCTGGTATACATTGGAAATCAAAAATAAAATTATGTATATATGTAAATTTACAGAGTTTCCCATTCAAAATGAATCTGTATTCGATATTATTTGTCTGTTGTTTATCATCATCATCATAAGATTTCGATTTGAAATTGTCAAATTAAAATATAGTGGAAGCTGAACACTATCATAATAAGTTGTTTTAACAGCACATCACATGATATTTTAAGAACCTTCTTTCAATCGGTAAAATAAAATTTCAATGGTATCGCTTGATAAAATATTAATTCACTGCTATAAATAATCGATAAAAGGTTCAAATTAATTAATTCAATTAGCAAACGAGGGCGTAGTCCTATGTAACACAACAAATCTTCCGAAACAGACACGCCAGTTGTTAAGAGAAAGGTCTAGAGAATGTAAGATATATCACAAGTTCTTGGCCAATGTATCATCCTCTCTTGAGGTCTGAGAATGATATATATGTCAGCAAACAATTTACCAATTGGAGTCGGAAGATATATATGTTGATTGGTACAACTTCACACTATATTAATTGAGATTGTGGTATGGGGCAAAGAGATATGCATGGCAAATTCTATGTTAATTGTATCATGACACTATAATCCAAATTTGAAGGACATATGAATTTTTACACATTTCTGATTTCAAGGATGATAAATGTACTGTTATGTTATGACAATATTTTCATACAAAAAATTGAAAAAAATGATTTTAACAATCATATGACAAAAACTGCTTTTGTTATTGGAAAAATTATTCTGAGTATATTTGATATTATCAAATATGTGGGGAAGTAATTGAAAAAACCGTCGAAGGGTTGGGGAAGAGGCTTTATTCCTTCACAAAAACACACCTGTCCCCTCATTCCCTATTGTTGCTGAATAGCTTTATTACCTCAACCGCCATATTAACCTGACCGCCCATATGTATATGGAATTAAGTTTCATAATTTTGATTAGATTGTTTAAAATAATTAGTCCTAATTTAATTTCCTTGATTATATAAACAAACTCAATCTAATATATACATAAAACACAACACAACGCTCAATCACAAGTATCTAATCTATTGAAACTGAAAGTCAAAAGTTACTTCTCTGTAAAAGCTGAAACAAAATTTATATAAAAAATCGATTAGTTTTATTATTTCGGAAACTCCACTCGTAATAATTGACGGTAAACCAAATAACTCCCCCGCGATCTTTTATCAAAAACTTTAGACATCATCGACCAAGAAATGTGCGTGCTTGTCGGTAAAAGAATTTTTTAAGTGGCATTTTTGTAAATTTACGCCTTTTCCGTTGTTTCTTTATTAATTAATATCCACACCGCAGCGCTCTCTGCCGTTGTGCCTTTTCAACTTCATAATAACTTTAATGAAGAACTCTCAGGGAGTAAATATAAGGGTTTGTACCTTCAACGACCCTTGCATTTTCGAAAAATTAGCATCGGAAGTGTTGTCGAAGGGCCAAGGATAAATGTAGGAATTTTTCCAATGGCGGAGTAACCAAATAATACTCCTAATTTATCATATGTTGAGCATCATTTAAAGTATGTCTCACAAAATGGACGTTTCTATATTTTTGTTTTTTAAAGAAAAATTCATTTGAATTTTCACACAGTAATAAAAATTGATTATTTCTAAGAATTTTGTATCCTAGGTAGTCAGTTATCGATCTTACAATCGTAATTCCAAAGATTTTAAAAATATTCTCCATTAAAAATTAGTTATAACAAATGGTTCTTAATGAAGTCTTATTGAATCATGATATCCAACATAATAGCACATCAATAAAACTTCACTGAAGCTTCCTCTTCGCCTCATAAAAAATTCACCAGCCTTTGAAAACTTGAGGAAGACGTACTTCTTCCGAAATTAATCATACAAAAATCTGATCAACAAAAAGCTAAAATACAAGTCTAAAATCCAAATGTCAGTTCACCACATTATATCTGATTCCAATGTACTGAATAATTACTTCATGAACGCAAAAAAAGAAGTTTTAATATACCTCTTTTTATTTATAGCAATAATTGAAAGAAATCTTAATGTTGCATTAACGAAAATATTCCTAATGTGTTTGTTAATTGGCATCTCATTTATTATAGAGCAGGGATGGGGAAACTTTTTTCTTCGCGTGCCAATTTTTGTTAACGAAATATATAGCGGGCCAAGTTGTAGCATTACATTATTCACTAAAATAGAAATATTGTTTTAATTTTGAACTCAAGTTAGCTGCGAAGTAAAAGGTTGAGGAGCACTGCTCTTTGTGGGAACATGTGACATGTGGAACTGTTTTTGTTTCTGCATGACTTCATCATAAGCCGGTTCCATTTGTGATGCTGAATTGTCAACAATGGAAAAAGGAGGTCATCCGAAAGCCTATTACGAAGACAATTTTTGCTTAGTTTCATTATTGAAAACGTTTGTTCGCATAAATAGCTTGTGTCAAACGTAGCCATTATTTTCTGGGCATGGACAACTATATTTGGGTATTGTGTCCTAGATAAAGACTGGTCCAATTTGCTGATGTTCAAATGGGTAGCTCGTTTGACGACAGACGCACCTACTCGAGCTGCCATTACTGCCAATTGAAGAGAATGTTATTTCTGATAATAAGAAAGCTATACTTGATTTTTGTTTGATGGTCGTGGGCCGGATATCAATGCTTTGCGGGCCGTAGTTTCCCCATCCCTGTTATACGATCTCTTACAAAAATAATTGAAAAACTCATGCACCGAATAACTTGTCAGTTACACTTCAGAAACTGGTATATCTGTTAATTTTTTTGGTTTTCAATTGGGGACCACATTGTTCGAGGAGGCCTAGGCTTAGGACCTCATCAGGCTCTGGAGAGCCCCTTAAGGACCAAATAATAGTGAAGAAAATAATTTATGGAATGAGTTTTTTCATAAAACATATAAGAGGGTTCGGAAAATTGGATAAAATAAACTTTATCTAAAAACTTATGCTCAATGTGTCTATAAAAAAATGTTGCGATACAAACACATCACAACTGAAACTTTATACATAACTCGATGAAGTTGCACTAATTTCTTTATTTTTTTTTCCAAAAGATTGTCATCTTGTATGATGAGAACCTTTTTTAAAAAAATCCTCTCTGTTAGGCATAAGCTTCCACGCCCTGTTGGCGACGAAAAAAAAACTGTTATATTGATATTTTAACGAAAAATTATCCGCTGTATCTTATGAAATTATTATATTAGTTGCACAGAAATTTTTTATCTGCACATCTACTTCTATTCCATATTTGATTCAAACAAAAAATATTTTCTTCTTGGGTTAGTGTCTATCCGGTCGGGATGCTGGCAGCTAATATGGCTATTCTAATTCTGGTGACATCTACCCTGAATCCTTGTTCGATAATTGAGATAAGCCACTGTCCAAGCCTTTAGAGCCTTCACTTCTTCTACGTCACAGTCGCCTATGACGGTATATATTACCTCCAAGGCTCATCTGCAGCAAGTTTATACATTTTCATTCCTTGTTATGTTGATTCTTCATAGTATATACTTCGGAATTGGTAATCTTTATTTCAATTTCTCCATAAATGCTTTAGTCAACGTTTTTGATTCGATTCGACCAAAAACACACAACGCAATAATAGTTTACTATTCACTAGTGTATAATAGAGGTTATTATGATGTTTCTTTTCATCCATTCGAATTAGTGGTAATAGAACGATTTGAATTATTCGTAATATTAAAATGTTGTGAGCTGGTTGACATGTAATCGACTGCTGTCCTATGTGAAGGGTATGACAGTTCAGTTACTTCAGTGCCTAAGCATCAAAAAGCGCCTTCACTGCTGATTTCTACGACCAATAGCCCTTCACTACCGATTTCGAAAAAATGTATCTTTGCTGCTCTTAAAAACTATTCCGGTTTAAAAATTCCTTTAATTTTGCGTATTTCAATTAATAATTATCGTACTTTTCACCATCAAATACTGGTACCTTAATATTAATGGTTTCAATTTTCTTGATAACATCTTAGACTAAACTAACAATTCGTATTTTTGAGTTGATAAGTTTGGTAGAAAATCACTATAGACATCGGATGTTGTTTAATAATATCTGGAGGTGTATTATCAATATCTGAATCCTTGTATTTCGTTATAATCAATATTTAAGGTATCTCAGCCGTTTCAATATATATACATATGAATAACACTAAAAGTATCGCCGTCTGGAAAGTTGGAAAAGCTGCAATAATAATTGTGCAATGTTTTCGTCGTATTGTCATGAAAATACCGGAAAATGTTTGCATAGCCTAAGTAGATATTGTCTTCATCATGGAAAACATGCCTCATAAAGTTGTATAGTGACAATTCATGGTTGACGCAGCTTAGCATAATAACAATGTGAAATTACTTCTATCTATAATTCGTATCGGAAATATGAGAACATTGGAACATTTCATAACATCCGTAAAAAATAATTCCTAGATTTTTGAGTTCAAAGAAGTTTAAGAATATATATTTTTTTTATATTTTCATATCTGTCATGACACCTGTTTCAAAATTGTATCGCAACAGGGCGGTATCTGTCTCGTCGAACATATTCCTGCATTAGTTTTCGTAATATATCAATTCAAAACTTGAAAAATTAGGAATAACATCTGCATTAAAAGCGTTTAAAAATGAATTTTTCAATTATTAGTGGAGTTGGAGAAGATATGGCAATGAAATAGTTCTGCATTAGCTTCAGTTGTTCTTACATTGTATTACCGTATAAAGATCCGTCAGGGCAATTTTCCACACAATCTCATTTTCTTTATAGAAAAATTCTGCATTTCAATGTAATACAATAATTAGATAGAAACGAGTATGATATAATTAATTATAATTTATAAAATAAATACCACGTGTGTTAGAATAATTCACATGTGAATGATATAACGAGTGTATTTACATTTTGCAAACCTATACTGACCCAAATATCTAATGCTGATTCAATTACATACAGTATATTATATAAAGTCAAAACTAATGAATCTATTATTTCGGAAATACG
Source organism: Diorhabda sublineata (assembly GCF_026230105.1). Lineage (NCBI taxonomy): Eukaryota > Metazoa > Arthropoda > Insecta > Coleoptera > Chrysomelidae > Diorhabda > Diorhabda sublineata. The sequence continues at coordinate 34,297,409 of NC_079477.1, forward strand.
TCAAATTCAAGTTAGCAAACTTCGTCGTAATCTATAGCTTCAATCTCTTTGGAATTATAGGAACAAGTCAAATTGTTAAAATACGAATTGTAGTGATTTATATTTTGGAGCTTCATTCTGTATTCAAAATAAGTATCGTCTTTAATTTTATTGTATCAAATAAAACAACGTATCAGGCGTTACCCACATAGTCAAAAGCGTTATTCAATAATAAAAATATCAGGAGTTTTACGAGCTACTGCATTTGAGAGAATTGAGAATTGTTCGATAGTGGATACTTTCCTAACCATACAAAAGACAATTTTACAATGCAAAAAAGCAAAATAGAATAAATCATTATTTTAGTTACTGTACATATTTATGAAAAAACTCGTAACACGTTATTGTTTTCATGTAATACAATGAAAAACTAAAACATAATGTGAAAAATATTCACCGCCAATGTTGGTGCAACATCTTAATATTGAACTATTTACTAACCTCATTTAACACATCAGGCGTGTTCGATCTATTCGCAAGGTTTTTGGTTTTTACACACAACGCCCTTCACATAATCCCATCTAAAAAATCTAGTCATGTAAGATCGGGTGATCGCCCTGGTTATTTTATCGTTTCTTGCTTTCCTATCCATCAACTGGGTACCGTCCGATATTGCATTTGTAATGCATGAATTTGCCAAGGTTGGAATTGAATCATTTTGAAGTAGTTTAAAATAATTATCGTCATACTTAATCAACATATATCAATCCCAATTAGATAATATTTTTAACCAAAATGTCCATAAGTCGTTTTATCAAATATGTCTTCATTGAGCTTCTGAGAAGGTATCTTTTCATATGAATGCATTTTGTTCTCTTTCAATTTATTTGCTATCGATTTATGTATCGAATATGGTAGATGTCTATTAACTCGACAAAGAATCACGTATATCTAATTTTATTCGATCAATTAGTGCATTGGCAGTTGATTTTTCCATCTATCTCACATGACTTGAGTAGCGAAGGTACTTCTTCCAAATTTCGGGTTTTAACTGCATAACCAATCGTTATACCTGTCATTAGAAGTAAGTTGAAGGTAATGAATGAATTTCCACGTTCAATAATGCCAACTTTTAATTCAAACTCGATGTGTTACAAAAATTTGTGATATGTACCGAAACAGTTCAATCTATTCGACTCTGGGACGATTTTTTCTGCTTATAGTGTGGTCGATCTCTCTGACCTTAAGCATTAAATTAGATGTTTTCGCATTTTAGTCTAATAAAAATATATTTTCATCACTTTTTGTCAAAAAAATTTTGCGATTATGTAGATTTTTTTATTTAGGTGAATGACGGCCCTGTAAACATCCGCTAAATACCCGACTGGTTTACCTATAAACTACCCTTAATTCCGACATCCCTCTAAATTACAATCCCTATTCTTCCAGCTTACTTTATTTTTCTTTACCTTTTCACTGGGGTAACTAAATAACTGCCCCATTATGTTCTGATAGGGCTTTGGGCGAAAACACCCTTAACACCTAGGGGAAAGAGGAGTAAATTCTTCTCTGGAATGAAATATCTTTTGGGTATAACGTACTAGAAAAGGGCTTTTTTCTAAGACTCTACAGCGGAACATCTAATTTCTTTTGTCAGATTTGAAAATGAAGCTCTTTGGTAACTTGAGAAGACGAGTTCCAATGACCATATAAGAAGAGTCCGAAGTAATTTCTCACTTTAAATTGAACAGTTGAACTTATTCATGTCAATAGATTTTTCTCTTTACATCTGACAATTACAAGATTACTTTTTTCATGGAATGAGGATGTTAACACAAAATTATTATAAAATTCATTATGATAAGAAAATAATATTACTGTGAACAAGTTTTTTAATTATAAAATATTTTTGTTCAGATAAAATAGTGCTTCAATGGAAGCTTTAGTCCTAGATTTTTTATTCACTATCGTTAGATCGACAATTGGTATATTTATATTGACAATCAAAACTTCAAATAAAAGGGTATTTCACATTCCAAACGAAAGTGAAGCACGTGTTGATGAATGCCGATGTATAAATTTCATCTACAAATATAAAAAAAAAACTGCAAATTCGTCTTGTCTGGATTCTCTGGTGTTAATATCATCAAAATAAATTTATAATGAATTGAAATTGTTCCACTTCACACCCGTTTTCCCTCCACAATTCTTTCAAGGATTGTTGATCACTCCTTAGTACCCCAGCCTGATAAAATATTCCGAGACGTATAGCCCTGAACTGTAGGCTATGAAATCCACAATTATCGAAGATTTATCATTGATTTCCGTGAAGTAATTTTTCGTGCCGACTGCAACACAACCTTTACTTTTTCCATATAAAAAACCTGTGTCGAGTACGAAGTGGTGAACTTTGTTGCCACTGTGAAATCCACAATTATCGGATATATATCCGTATATCACATACATGATTAGCATCACTAAATGCTTCACGATACTTTTCTAAAGTTGCATTTATGATTACAAGTTCTATAATACTTCTACTATATCTGAATAACTTCTTATCATTCTAAAATATATCAAATATATTGATCAAACTTATCTTGTTTTTTAGTTTTTCGTTGTTGACGAAATGTGAATATTTTCTACTACGATTTTTTAAGTAACAATGGACCTACTATATTTCAAAAGTGGCTAAATGTCTTTGTAAATTGTTGAAGACATCTCTAGTGCTGACGATAGTTTTCTCTGAATTGATACTGATACTATCATGATCAATATCTCATTTCTTTACTATTTGTGAAGAAATCGTCGCTGTTAGTATTAAATTTTTGCTGTTGTGCTGGTTTTGGTGTTGACAGAAGCGCTGAATGTAACCGTGACACCACAAGACTTGCTGTTTCTCATGACCAATTATTTTCAGCGTTATTTCTTCATTTCTCTTTGTCCTGTACTGAAAATTTGATTGCATCATCTCCCTCAGCTGCACAATCAGAATAGAAGTATTTGCTAGTTCTCCAAGATAGTGCACAATTATAATTTCAAAGCATATAACTCACCGTAATGTCTGAATAACACTAACGTACAATTTAAACCTTTACTTCTAAAAAATCTATTTACTAACAAAATTTCTGGAATTTATTGGGTAACTTCGTTTGAGTGAAATCACTTCAAACTGGTTATATCTTCCTCAAGGCAGTGTGCAGAATGAACCTTCGATATTGTAAACTCGTTTCATTGCCTTTAAAAGTGTCATGATTTCTTAACTGTTTCGTGACACAATCACCTCAATTATTTGTGGAAAAGTTTGTGTACTGGTGTTCCATTACATCAACATTCTAATGGAGGCAGATACAACTCCAAAAATTTTAGATCTAGTTTGGGTCTAAGTATGAATAAAACTATAGAGCTTTCTTCAGTTTGCGGTATTGTTTCAAACTCATATTCACATTGTAACTTTTGTACCTAGATTCATATCTTTAATGAATAAATTAAATTATCTGATGCATCAACTTCAATTCAGTTTTCATATTTCGATATTTTTTTCGGTATTGTTTCACTTCAACGGTATTATTCTATATTTATGGGTACAAAGTGCGTGCGGCCAGTGAACTTATTGAGAAACTCTCAATCATAAAATGGGCAAATTTCTGTACTGTAACAGCAAGCTTAAATATGCCGGCTTTTCCGTATTTCTCATTCAAAACCAACTGATATGACATGAAAGATTGGATGCACCATAGGTACAAATAGATGCATGCATGCATAAACAAATATATCTAATAGGATATCCTAATAAAAACCAGCTACGTTAAAAAATTGCATTCATTTTTTCGCTTGACTCTGCAGCACGTTTCGCTCCACTCTCCCCCAAATTTAAAGGGCCATAATTACAGAAGGGCCTTCCTTTTTACAATATATGATACGGGATTTACATATACATGTGTTTTATAGCAGAATTGGTGTATTCGGGCTGTTCTTTTCTGATTTTAATTTTGTTTTATGGTACAAAATTTGGGATTTTGTATTGCGGATTCACTCCAAGGGAAACATTTGGTTAGATATTGAGATGTTAGGGAGCATTCGATGCACTGGAGGTAACGATTTATTCATTGACTTAAATTATATTTAGATCATATTAAATTTTATTTAGATGACGGAGGTGGCAATTGTTATTAGTTATCTTGGATGTACTTCAATTAACTGAAATCTGACAAATTTAATACTATTGAAACACATGATGTACCACTTCAAACTGATTATATCTTCCTCAAGGCAGTGTGTAGAATGAACCTTCTATATTGGAAACTTGTTTCATTGTCGTTAAGAGTATCATTAGTTCAGTTGTAATTATATCGTTCGATTGTTATATAATTGTGTTATTTTGGCTTGTTTAAGGATGAATATTTCTCCTTCACCCATCTAACACTATTAAAGATATAGTCACGGCAGTTGGTTTCATCAATTTTTTCAATAATTTCCAGAGTATTCCAAAATTCCGAATAAGGAAACACAGAAAGGAAACATTTTCAAAAACTGACTAAATTTCAAAAAGTAATAGCATACTAAATTCAAGAAAGACAAGTATAGACCTTCGAAGAGCCTTGCTGTTATGGTGCTCTGCTGTACTATACAAGAAAGGCTTTTGAAAGAGATGAAAAAACAATTTGTAGCCAAGATAGCAAGACGTTTAACGTGGCCAAGAAATTCCGATCATCGAATGTTGACGATTAAGAAAAGATTATTTTCACCATAAATTAACATCTTACTTAAATTCACAAAATTGTCTCAATTTGGATATGAAAAAGTCGATGTTTCTGTATTTTCCGTTCAAATTGTGTATAACACAATCGTTTTTGTTCTAAAAAATCAATAAAAAGTAATTTTGTGGCGAAATTACCAATCAGAAAGCAGTATTCCTTCCAAATTCAATTTGTCAGCAAATAATATTTGTAAAGATATTTTGAGTCCAAATATAATTTTTACCCAAATAAAATTTTTAAAATCTAAATTTTGATAAATTGAAAAGGCTAGTTTTTGTCTGAATTTATTTCAGGAAAGTAAAATTCGCCAAAATACAATCCAGAAGAATTAATTTTTGTTTAATGTTAAATTTGGTGAAACTATTGCGTGACCCAACTACATTTGAGGACACAATATATCTTTCAAACACTATTTAGAACGATATTTCACGTATGTACAAAAAGAATATAAATTATGTATTTTCTCTTCAAGTTAAATCTGAAAACGTCAATTTTTCACATAATGGGAAGTGGAAAAGCTGCATATTCACCCAATTTTAATTTGGAAGAGCCAATTGCAACAGGATAAGCCATTTCCATGAAATCAAATTTGGATTTTGGAATTAAAATTGGAAAAAATATCATTTTTTTACTAGCATTTGGAAAAACTTTTTTGTGGCGAAAATATTATCCAGAAAATAATATTTCGTTGAAATTTGAATCGGAAAATAAAATTTGCTCCAAATAGTATTTGAAAAACATGCGTGTGAGTGTGTCTGTGTCTGTGTATGTGTGTGTATGTCCAAATAAATTTTACATAATCTATGTTTTATTGGAATGAAATCTGAAATAGCCTCTCAATGATAAACTTATGAGTGGGGAAGTTATTTTTTGTTAAAATTTATTATTTGTCAAAATTGAATGGTAAAACCTTTATATGTTGAAATTAACTTTTGGTTGAAACTGGATTCAAATAAATTATTCTACTCCATCTAAACTATGGAAAAATCAATTTTTGAAAATAAGAAATAAGGGCAACTCAAATTAAAATTCCAAAAAACAAATTTATTGAATCATTTTTTTAATTAGAACTAGAAAATTTTTGTCCAAATATCAAAAAATTTGTTGAAGTTAATTTTCTCTGAAATTTGAAAAAGCCAATTCTCATCCGACTTAATCATAGGAAAGAAGTTTCCTGAAAAAAAGTTTCATTCAATATCCAATTACTATGCGCAGACAGACGATTTTTACCGAACAAATTGCGCAATCGATTTTGTGTCTAAATAAAATTTGCCATTCTTAGAGGAACTTAAGAAAGCCGATTTTTTTCGAATTTAATTTGAAAAAGCATTTCAACTGAACATTTTAAAGCAACTATCGTCCTAATAAAGAATATTCTTTCCTTGAGAAAACGAACTATTTTTTTCAATCTACTAGAAATCATTTATATCTATATCGTTGGTATTAGTACCATTTAAAATATGTTTATTGTTGTATCACTTCTTTAATTTATCAGTTATCAGTCTAGACTTCTCAATCGATCTCTAATCTCAACGCCTCTGTTCTATTCACTTTCAAATTGAGTTGAAACACTGTCATCTCACTGTCTTATAATTTAAAGCAGGCCCTTAAGGTATTTGATCAGATTGGATAGGAGGGTTTGAACTGTTCGAAGTTGACCAGAAAGGGCAATGTTGGCCCTACTTCGAGTAACTACTTCCTTTTCCTTAACATCCCTTTATTTCCCTTTCTGTCCCTTAACTCGCCCTCGGGACTATTTGACTTCAACTGATTTTCTAATAACGATAAAAATATTAAAAGATCAAGTCCTATAATGGAAGAAAATTTGTTTCCCGTATTTTGGCTTGTGGCTTGATTTGTTTTGAGAGTATTAACTTCGTGGTGAACAATAACCAAAAGTCGAAATCTTTGATTGTTAGCACAGTCAAATTATAGTGATAGATGATGAAAATTACGGTAATGTCAAGATGAATAGCATTATTTGTTATCATTTGATTGAGGTTTTGATTTTCTCGTTTCTCGATTCGTCTGTAATATATAGATTTCTGTCTACTTTTACTTCCATGCTCCTGAGACTTTATCTGTGAAAACATTCCTTTTATTGTTTCCAAATCGTCCTTTCCTTGTTAATTATTAATTTCTTCGCTTAATGCATCTTAACGAGTTCCGCTTTTGCAAGCAGATATAGAAGAAGTTCACATATTTTCAGATGGTTGCCCTGGAAAAAAAGTAACAACACGGTAAAGAGATGTTTATTAACTATTGCGGTATGAAACCGATTCCGTTAAATAAAACTACTTTCCAGCTCGAGGCCACTCTTATTTGCCATGCCACAGGGAATTTTGTTGTCTTGAAATTCGTGGTCAGAGAAATATCTGAATTTGAAGTATCTGCATTCACTTGATTCTATTTTTTTTTGTTGAAAGAACTATAGTTATAATAACGGATTGTATGACACTCTGTATATGACTAGACATTCCTATTTCACGGAATCTGTATAGATAAAATGAGTCAGAGACTTTCCTAGTCATGTGACCATTTGTGGACAATCTTGATTAGCCAAATCTTGTGATTGTCACGTACAATCCTGTTGGAATGTTTTATCAGCAGTATAACGGAGTTCTTCCATTGTTCATGTTAAGGATAAAAAAATCCTTATAACTTCTGCTGAATAAGTTGAAGAATAGTGACTATATAGTGATAAGAATTTACCATGAGAATTATACAAGGCCATTATAAATAAATTATACAGTTTTGGGGTGCGATTAGCACTGGAATTTATAATCAAAAACTTACAAGTTGTTTAATGAAAAAAAAAAAAAAATACATTATTGTTCAGATGCTTTTAGGCGGCTGTTACAAATAATTCTATACATTATCGTAAAACTACCACAGTGTCTAACCACGCTTGCCAGAATTCAAATCGGACCAATTCAGTTGAAATGTACAGCAAACATGACACCAAGTTGAAAACTTGATTGGTTCTCTCTTTGAACTGGGGGTAACTTTTTAATTAAGGGGACAGAATGGGAGCGTTAAGAATTCCTAACATACCAAACCGCTTTAATCGGGCTACAATTGTATGCCTGTCTCATTTTATACTATCGGAACAATATTATAATAAGCGAGAAGAAAGATGGGATGTAAAGAAGAGGTAACGAGACTGTTGTTGAAATTTAAAGAAACGGGAAAATGCTTTTAATTATTATTATTAAATTATAAATTCATATATTAGTCTAGGGACTAATTGTAACCTAGTTGAGGGGATTTTTTTCATTAAATACGTTGTTATATTGTAACTGATTGAATGGATGGGTGATTAAATTTTTCTCATTTGATAAATAGAATAAGAACCTACATAGATAGTAAGTGAAAGGTGATGATTTCATGGAATTGGGAAATAGAATTTGAAGAACAAAAATTTATCAATAAAGGTATATTGTGAAAGTTATCGAAAACCTTTTTTTTACCACATCTTGTGCTACAATTTATTTCTTTGTTTGTTGAATTGTGAGTCCACAGATATAACCGAAACAATATGAGTTGATTATAGGCAATTTTTGAGTGCATTTAATAGTTCTTGCATTTTCCGCAATAGTAAATATTTTGGCTCAAATTATTGAAGACCAGTTCTTTGAATATATTACGAAGATGTTACCAGAAGTAACTGGCCTGACCTAGAGATAGCGGTAATTGATTAAAAATTACCCCTGCATTAGAAACAACTCAATCTATACAGCTTTGTTTCAAGTTTGAAGATACTATGTTGTTTAGTATTTGTTTGGCAGCCATCAATATTGGATTTGTAAACATGGAAAACATTAGTCATCATTAATTGATACAATACTTTTATTTGAAAGGTCTTTCTCTAACCAATATAAAGGCTGAACTGAATTCTACTTTGCATGAGATTTCTCCTCCATTATCAACAGTGAAATATTAGGTTGCAGAGTTTGAACGAGGCCGTAAGACCAGCATCACACTCCAGATATGTTGAAGAAAATCCTCAAAGCGATAATGGATGATCGTCGTCTGAAAGTGCACTAGCTAGCAGATATAAAAGGCATTTCCTCCTAAGGAACAAAATCAGCGTCGTGAAGATGTTTCTATCAAGTGTTTGGCAATTTTTCACAAAAATATAGGTTTTGCGCAGTTTTATAATCATGAGTGAAACGTGAGTCCATAATTTCACTCCCGAAACTAAAAGGCAAAGACCGTTTCATCTGCAGGCAAGGCAATGGCGTCGGTTTTTTGGGATGCGGTTGGGATAATTTTCATTAACTGTCTTGGAAAAGGAAAAACTATCAACGGTGAGTATTATTTGTAGTTATTACTACGTTTGAACGAAGAAATTAAGCAAGATTGGCCGCATTTCGCTAAGAAGGAAGTGCTGTTTCATCAAGACTATGCACCAGCATACAAATACGTTATCGCAATTGCCAAAATTGATGAATTCCAGTTTTAATCACTATTTCATGCACCTTATTTGCTAAATTTATTTCTTCTGGATTATTTTCTGTTTCCAGACTTGCAAAAAAGTGTCAGTGGTGAAAGATTTTTCTACAATGAAGATGTGTTGTCAGCTCTCAATAGATATTTTGAGGAGCTTGACGATTCTCATTATAAAAAAATTGTTGAACATCGCTAGGAAAAGTGAAGCTGAAATGTTAGGCCTGGTACTTCTGGGATTATCCTATATATATTATATTGTGCGGTGCACGCCGCACAATATGTTCTTTTAAGAGATTCCTCACGAGGAAATCAATTGGAAACTGATGTGTATTTCTGATAGAGCCATATAGAATAAAATAACCACTATTACTTCTATTAACTGAAATTTGGCAGTGATATGGCGAAAGACTGTTCCAAATTCTTATTTCTGAAACAATTCTTGTGGAATTAAATATAAGAAAAACCCTCACTGGACGAATAAAGTTCATATGTATAATCAAATGCGTATGCAAGTATCATCAAAACCATGAGACTTTTTTCTACGAAGGATAGATTTTCGAACAAATGAAAATATTGCTCAAGGAAGTAGAGGAATATTGTTATACATAGGAGTAAAAGCTGAAGAATCTGAGGTAGAAAATATTTTCCTCCCTGCCAAATGTGTTCTGAGGTATTTAAGGAAATCTTCATAGAAACATTGTGTTTTTAGTAAGATCATGACGAAAATCAGGATTAATTCTAGAGAATTTGTGATTTTTTTACCTCGGAACAACAACTTTTTTCATATTACCACTTTTCAATGGTTCTAAGACTTATAATAAATGGATAATTATCAAAAGACTTTTCAGAGTTTCAGTTTATGCGCTGTGAAAAATTTCAAGGGTCAATAACTCGAGTTGAACTGAGAATAAAAGGAAAAACTACCAATTATATGGACTGGAAGATGCAGACTACTTCCTATTAACCGCTCTAATCCGTGAATGTACTGGTACTCTCAGTTGATATGCTCTTTTTGTGATCCTTGATGGAGATTAAAATTCTAATATTTCGTGAAAGAAGCGCTGGAATGCATATATGTTTCTCTTAATATTTCAAATAAAAGGTGAATTCACATATTTTCATTTTTATTCGCTTTCGATGAAAATCCTGTGAATAAAAGTCTCTCAGTGTAGATGGTGTCGGTGTCTACATTTGGAGAGCAGCATGACGGTATTACGGAAGGACGAAAGGAGTAGCAGGACGCTCGGGTATACAGAGCAAAAAGGAAAATAGAAGCAAAACGAAAGGGGGAGGGGCGTTGGAGGCGCAAGCGACAATAAATCAAGACTTGGATTTAATTAAATCTTGCATTGAAGTTAAGCGGGTGGCCGCTCGCCGCGCTGCGGTGTACAATGGCGATAGGACTAAGCGGGGATGAGGTGAAGGGAATTTGGGCTTGTTGTCTTTGCTCTGCAAGGTTATCTGCTTTATATAGGACAGTTTTGTCTGGGGAATTTGAATCAGATTTTTACATTATTCACAAAAGTGAGTTATTTTCAATGTTAAATAATGAATTCCAATATTCTTTGTTAATTTAGGATTACGTGATTGTTCCAAGAATACACGGATTATACAAGAGTATACAAGGCGATTTATAAGTATTGCAATATATGCTAAGAATGGGTGAATTAAAAAAAAAAAAACTATGGCGTTAGAACTGAACATATTTCAATAAAAGATTTGTTTGAAATATGACAAAATACGTTAGCTTTTCATTTATTTTTTCAGTTTATATTACGAAGCAAATATTGAAGAAGTTATTACAAGATCTGAATCATATTTAAAGTTGAGTTGACAACGTTATATACAATACACTAAATTTCTTCCATGATTATACCGAAGCCGTTGATTAAATCTCAATTATCTATACGTTAATTATAAATGAAGGCAGTTTATTGCCCCAATTTTTCACAATATAGTTGAAACGTATATACTAGAAATCTACTACAATTTTTCTAAAATCTTGTCCCCTGGATTCTCTCACCTATTTCTATTTCTATTTCTCAAATATAATAAAGGGAATATTCTGGAAGAAATAGAGTGGGAAGGCTCGTAAATTGGTAAAAAATTTGAGATAAATTTGTAATCTATAAGTTGTACAAATGATTTTCTTTGGAAAATTAATACTTTTTGCACAAACGGGTGTTGAGAAATCCATGACTTTTATACTCTTTAAATATGGTAGTTTGGATGTGAAATCGCGTCATGTTTTGTACTCTGGAGACACTTTGTAGATGGCACTGATATGTTTTCCTGTTGCAAAATATACTACGGCTATAAATGATAAACTATGAATATTATCAATTTCTCAATAATTATTGGTGCTGCGAACCTACTGTTTTGCCTGGAGATCAATCCTCTGTTGAGGATATCATAAGCATGAACGATGAAATTCGCTGAGTTTACGCATTTTTGTACAGCTCGCCCGATTTCAAGCCGCGTTCTCAGTTTCTGCGATAACCCGCGTACGTTTGCATATCCAGCGCGTCTATTTAAATTTAAACTATAGTTTATTTCAGAAAGATATAGAGCAATAAAATCTCATTAGGTATGCAAAGGGACCACAGAGTGACCCAACGAATATTTGAGCCACTTTCATAGTTTGGCATTGATTTAATTGCAAAAACGTTTTTTTCATCAAGTGCAGGTAGTACCACCAGGGCTGGGGACAATTTATGGGTTTAGCCTATTGTTATCCATTCACAAACACTGAAAATAGTGTGCCAAAGGCGTGCCGGTAGGATACTTGTAGAAAGGAAAAAAAATATTTCAACAGAATAAAAATTAGGCATTATGCACATAGTAATAGCCACACTTATTTTTTATTGAATATTATACAGAAATTAAATTATAAGAAATCATATTATCTTGACTTTATATTTACCGGGTCGACGGTCCGATCGATCAAGTAGTCAAGATCCCACATTTTCTCCTCTTCTTTCATGACACACCTCCTTAATGACTTAATCCTTTCACTTGCGCCATTATAAGTTCTATAGGATTTAATTCGTAATGATATGGCGGTGTGCGCAGCACAATGTTTTTCTGCTATATCTTTCACAGCGTATTTCATAAAATGATGTTTGTATAAATTTGCTATAGCTAATAGTTCTTTTTTCATCAAATTATCTTCAAATTCAATACTTTTGATGGTGAACCAGTCAATAATTTCTTGTTGATTTCTCAAGATGAAGCTGGAGTCTTCTTTATGCGTCGAGAATGATAACTTGAGTTATCCATAACTACTACCGAGTCAGCCGGAAGATATTTTATCATTTTACCAAAATAGTCTTCAAAAATATCCGTATCCATGTCCTCGTGGTAATCTCCCATATGGCAAGACTGAAAGGTTAGCAAAACCTTCTTTTAAAAATCCCTCTTCGCTTCCAGTATTGACGATTATTAGTCTTTTCTCTTCACCTGAAGGCACCTTAATAACCGTTGACTGGCCTTCCATGAAAGCTTGGCGAGTTGGTTATATTTTTGTCTTGCCACATTTTTGGTACTGTATAACCTTCATTAATCCACGTCTTATCGAGATAAAAGATTTTCTTCGTTTTCCAGTAAAAGTGCTTCACGGTTATGCTTTTCCCAGGCAAAATCCATATTTTTCAAAGTGGTCCATAAAAGTTTTTGAGTTATCAACGAAATACTATCATCCTGGCCAAGCTCCATTAAAATCTCATTTAGGGTGGGTATTTCTTTTTTAAAATAAGAATAGTGGACTTTTCTTCGAATTAAAATTTTGGTGTCTTCATCAAGGACTTTTACTGGTCCGCCTGGACTTTTCTTAGGAGGTTCCCCTTGGCCTGCTATCTTTCTCCCCCGCAATGATTCAAAAACGGTGGACTTTCCAACTCTAGTCATTCGAGAACATCGGTCAACAGATTCTTGTAAATTTCGGGTAATAGTATTTTATGACATCTTGTACATTCAAAACAATAAGTTTTCCATTCACTGATAGCGGAGAATCATTGGAACATGTTTTCGTTGGTGTAAATGTCGCCATTTTATTACTAATCTTATAATACTGTGAACACTATTTACAGCTTAACAGAAAATACTGATGCGTTGAACTAAACAAATGGTGAGGCACCATTGCCCTTACGGCACATGGTTAAGCCGAATCTGAAATAGGGATGGAATTAGGCACATGCACTAATAGAAGGTCAAACGGTACCTGTTAAACGCTTAACGTAATTGTAATTGTAATCCCTACACAATATTTCAAGACCTACACCTATGGCCTACACCGAAATTGAGCCGAACTGCACGGAATTCCCCATTTTATTGCTCTATATATTTCTGAAATAGACTATAGTGATAACTCTTTACAAGTTCAAATATATAAATTTTTCACTTTAGTATAAAAAAAGTTAAGAACTTATTACCTCCTTAAAAGAACGGAAAACCATATTCTCCCCTCTCCTCAAATTCCAAATCATTTTATTGCTTGATTCCAAGACCTTAATCCGCCTACATCTTGGTATTTCTCCGATAAAATCAAAAGCGGCAACAAAAAAATTCAGAATGATTAAAATAGGGAAAAAGAATGATATAATTACCATCGAGATCACTGTTGATACTAACACAATCACTGCTGGTCAAGATCTAATTGGTTAGCTAGCCGCCTGGACCTTGTGATTATAGGGGACCTATTCACGGGCTTTACCGTCAGTTGTTTCCTGTCACCAATTGCGATGATTCCTCCACGTTTGCCCAGCATCGTGTCTATACCGGACACACAATCGATTTAAATCACACCAAAACTATCACCAAATTCCGCTCATTTAATTCCAGGATTATTCGAGAAGCTATCGAAATAGAGAAACTTCCGAATTGTCTGGACACAAAGGAGGATAACCAGAGATTGCCGGCAATTTGGAAACACCTTCGTCCACTTAGCTCCAATATCACTCTGGCCAACAATAACATTCCATCTTAAACCCTTCCTGCCAATAATATACTTTCCACGCGCGCCAAAAACGCAAAACCCGCCAATAGGTCCAGGCTACTAGCTAACTAGTTAGATTAAAACTAGCAGTGATTGTGTTAGTGTCAACAGTGTATTATTTTTATCATCTATTTCAATCATTATATATTTTTTTGCTTCAGATTTTCTTTTTAATTGGCAGAAGCCTCGACATTATTGGAGACAAGTTATATTCTCATCGAGTAGTTATTCATATTGTGATTCATTTAAACTGGTTTCAATTTGAAATATAAATTCTAAGATTCATTGAAGTATGGTTTATATATTCATGGAAACGCGGAGTTACTTCCTAGTCGCTATGTCAACACTTCAAAAATAACAAGAATTTTGTTTCGTATTCCGGTTTCATCTACGTATAAAAATAGTGAATTTATCAGAAATCTGATGCAGACACAATCAAAAAGCGTCAGTGAATATATAACCTGTATTAATTTATCTTTTCTTCTCATCATTTTCTTATCATTAGCATTTTTTTGAATAATAATTTCCACTATCATGCAACTTCTTGCATTGATTCCATCCAGCTAAACTTTTTCAATACTGACTTTGATGTTCTCATCTCAGTTTTTCCTTGCTGTTACTTAATAGACTTGAAGATTCATTGAATAAACAGTACAATCAACAGCAGTCTTCAAGGAAAAAGAGATATGGATCGGGAATTAATGCATAAAAATGAGTTCCAATTGCAAAACAAGAGTAGGTCCAACAAATGTTGGATGAAATGTAAACCCAAGATATGATACAACCGACGAAAACTATGTGGGAAAGAAATGATTTAACAAAATTATAGAATGCTGCATGATATAACCATAAAGCAGAACTATCTACAGCAAAGAATTGATACTCTGATAGATGCACGGTGTTTCTCAATTATCAACATAAGGAATAGATATTGGCAGGTTGAAATAAACCCCAAATATCAAGAGTAATCCGCTATCATAGCAAGATACGGACTATAGCTGCTCTACGTAATGCCGTTCGGATTATGTAACGCAGTACCAACTTTCGAAGGATGATGTAAAATGTCTTACCAGCAAACTGGAAATATCTTAGACCTTAAAGGATACGAAAAATTACTGCGCGACAAAAATATAGCACATTGAATACTTCCATAAGTACCTGTACTTATCAAGTTTTCGATAGGACTGTTGACGCTTTCAATAAGAGTTTGCAAGACTGATGGCCAGCACTGTTACCGGTCATAACAGAGAGATATCGCGAAATTCAATGAAACTGTGTACTAACCATAAAAGAAATGAAATTCGGAATCCATCTGATATGAACAAATTGTTGTTGTTGAGTGAAACTTAGCACAATATAATTAGGAGTATTAAGGAGAATATGGAAAAGCGTAGATTAGTAGAAGAGGAGACCTCAAACGATTGTGGTCACTTCAAGAAAACGAGAGGTGCTCATGGAAATTCCTGATGGTAAGAGTGGAAGTGTCTGGAACAATGGAAAAATTATGAAAAACATTAACAACAATAAGGACATAGCATATGCTATGGACCAAGTGCGTAGTTAGTGAAGAACCATAAACTAGATCATGAGGAGCTATATGGCGCTTGATATGACTGGTCCTCCACCACAAACGAAGAGATCTTGGCCGTCGAATACTACTTCAGTAAATGACCGAAAGCATTCGCATTTCGCGATTAAGAGACGAAAACAGAGGCCGAAATCTATGGAAATTGAGAAGACCCCGACTCAAATTCCGTAATTACAACTAAATAAACAGGTGAAGCGATTAGACAGAACCTTAGAACTATCTTCGTATATTTGTCAGCCAAGATTATTACTAACATGAATCCTTGATACTGGTGGCTTATTGATTATTTAGGCATAAGACCACGTGAAGAATTCCAGCGAGTATTGTGTTCGGGAGAGAGAACTTTGATTACCAAGCGACCTTTCGTATGGTATAGGAATCGGAACGATTACGCTTTAGAAGTGCGTCAAGTATTGTGGATAATTTATGGTAAAGTCCGTAACAAGAGAAGGATTGAGATAGAGCGCATGAAAAGTCAGTATGGTATAACGATACATGGTTTATCTTCACGATCCTTCGAGTAAACACGAAAGATCTATGAAGCCCAAAAATTACTGGAATCGCCCTTTTGCGGCAATAACGTGGGTTAATGACCTGGTCTACCGGATACAAGAAAGCCTCAAAGAGATTAGGGAGGTCATTCATTTAGATAAGTATTCTGGAACTATTGCAAAATCATGTATAAGACGGAAGCTCACAGTAGAGTAGTTACTTGGATATTCAAGATACGCGGAAAATATCGAATCAGTGTGATAATTGGGGTGCAATGAACTTTAATCGACGAGTCAATACACGCAACCTTATCAGAGAACCGTTGCAATATATTGATTAAGTAGATGCCGATTATTAGATTTATTTATCAATAAAATATGAATGTATCTATCAAATTGGGTAAATGAAGTTCTTTCTTTGTACTTGTATCTTAATATTAAATAGATTTCATCTGCATAAGTGATGTTCTTATATGAAATAAAATGATAAAATATCTAATGAATTTGTTGCCAAACAATTTAGGGAGAACAAAAATTATCTAGCACTTATCAGTTTGTGTACGATACCTTCAACATCGTCTCACAGTAAGATTAAGACGGCCAACTTTGATGTGTATTAAGGGATTACCATAGAACTCAGAACTTGATGGATATAATTTTGGAACGATGTTCAGTGTACATTGGTGTATACTGTAAACACTGTTGAATATTTATTATATGAAATTCATATAGATAGAAACGATGGAATATTTGAAAGTCTAAAAGCATCCTTATTAATAATTTATATATTTTAATTACTGTTGAAGCGATAAATTTGTTTAAACAACGAACTTTTGAAAATATGAATAAGAATGTGCTTTCTTACGTTTTAAGCCCAGAAGGGACAAGCAAGTTTGCTTATTCTCCTTAGGAACGCCTTGAAATATTTCAAAATATAGTGAACTGATTCTCATTATTTTGTAAAGTTATTGAGGATGACGTAGTCCCTATGATATTCAGTGAGAATTTTTTGTGTGGATTCAAAAACTATTAAAATTGACTTACTTAGATAAAATATATTTTCGACACGTAATAATATTCTTGTATATTCATTCAATGGAAGAAAATATCTAACAAAATAGTCAGTTTGTTTTTGCATTTTGTTTTCTTTCTATTATATTCTGGTTTACAAGTTTACATCGGTGTTAATATGATATACTATCACGAAAATTATGTGGATGCACTCATACGATCCAGAATGATGTTTAGACAAAAAAGTTATAAGCAACTAAACACCTTTAAAAACTAGTTTGGTTTTTGCTGAGAGCTACGCGTAAAAATGTGAAAATTTTCGAATTTCACAAAAACCCCAATATTTTGATTATTTATAATTTCAGTTTAAAGCTGAAAATAGTCTTCCGCGCGCCACTGTTAAACACAAAATAAGATTGCCTCATGAAATATTTGAAAATATCAGTATTTCGATTATGAAAATGTTTTCAAGTCAAAAAGCACAATAACGTAAAATTTTACTTCTACATTTATCATTATATAATATTTTTTATTCAATAAAATAAAATAAAATCTTGTGTTGTATTTATTGGGGCCTCAAGAAGAGAAAAAAGGTGTTGCAATTATACCAATATTAAATGAAGAAGAAAGTTTTAGAACATTTTGTTGATTGATAATCGTCTAGTTTGTTGGTAAATTGATATAAATTTGGAACTTAATCAGTGATAAATTTCTTGAAGTGTTTATAGCTGATACCGTAATTTTTAAGAATTTTTGATATGCTATAAATACCGGCAAAAATATTTTATTATTAGAGGACAATTTTGCATATGAGCGATAGCGAAGGCTGGCAATAAAATTCGATACTAGGGATGAAGAAAAATACTGTTCATCTGTCGATGTTGCGAAAAAACAGAATAAAAAGTATGAGCATCTTCACGAAATGGTGCTAAATAAGAACTGCTACTGTAGTGTCAGAATACGTGTTTTTGACGTACTATCACATCACTAGAAGCAGTTGGCAAGAATATTTATCTCTGATCGTTCTTTATTGAATGGAAAACTAAGGAAACGTAGTAGATAAGTACACAAGAAGGGGACATCTGGAAATCGAACCATTTCGCAAATATCAGTACGCTTACAGTAAAGGATGATCCACACAAACTGCTTTATATTAGCCTACAGGAGGCATCCAGAATACTTTTAATAACAATATGGGGTATTTGATTAGAATAACACTTTTGTATGTCAAAGTATATTTAAAAGACGAGATTTCTAGAATACTGTTGTGGAATTGAATTTCTGAGCTGTTTATGACTATAATAGGTAACACAGGTAGGTAACTACACCATATCTTTTCAAGCTCGAAGTGCTTCAAAGGCTCTTGGGGATAAGTTTCGAAATTATAGATAATGAATCTTCGAGCAGGGTTTCAAAAATATTCCACAAACCTAAAATTAGGCAATTTCCTCTCACATGAATTTAATATTTGAAAATGTAAGTTGACTCAGAAATCTAACAACACCTTTAGCCTAGAAACTGAATTAGACATTAGTTTTGCTATATCGTCGCATTGAAATTAGTTCATGTTGATTTTTGTCACTTTTTAGCAGACGCCCCGCCAATTTTCATGCAAGATAAATATGTGTGCTTTGTTTGTAACTCAATAGTAGCTTCACTTAAGAAAGTGAACGTTGAAAAATATTTTCTGGCTATTAATGAAAACGATTAAAAAGAATATCTACGTGAGTCTCGTTTACATAAGACAAAGGACACCAACTGAAGGCCAAATCAACTGAATGAAAATAGTTTTTTGTTATGATTGCCTCACTAGAACTTGCTGATGCTTCAACTATTCGAATAAATTATGGAGAGTAGAGATAAGGAGAACCGTCATGTATGGGGGATTAGTTGAAAAAGTGTCCAGCTGTAAACAGCAAATTATTATACAAAAACTCGCCAAAATAGCTCAAGTGGAAATGATATGAATTCAACAATTATATATTTTATGCACAAACTTCGAATGAATTTGTATATCAATAACTTCTTTGGAATAGAAATACGAACCATATCAATTTTTGACAACTCAGTAGAAACAATTATTATCACTAATATTTCAAAGGTTGGCCATTTACGACTTTGTAAATAGAGAAAAATGAATTATTTTAATTGGTTGTATCATATTTATATTGTTAACATCGACAAACTAAGGGGGTAGGTCTCAAATGGAAGATTCATAAGCGGCTCTAAAATGTACGCTTCAGTCAATATATTAGCATCATTAGGGCAACACAAGAATATCCTTAACAGATGTCTGAAATGGAATTCAAGTACATACAGTTCTAGCTGGAATCCAAAGCCATATATATCTAAGTAGTACCTGTTACTTTACATTGATTTTCTCTGCTCTTACTTTGTAGAGTTCGATATTTGTTTTATAAGTTTACGCTTTATAAAAAAAATGTCCAAATAATGTTTAAGGTTCTTTTCAAAATAACTAATTAACCATAAATTTCTTCTCAAAGCAATTTTGAAATCATCACTTTTTGTACTCTAAAACTTCCATTACTAAGAACCTATAATATGATTGAACGTACAATAAATTACAAGTTTTCTAAGAATTTTATATAGCACACTATGAGCAACTGTTGAAAAATCACTATATATAGATAATACTGTGATATGTAATCCTGATTGTAATCCTAAGGGTTGAGAACATGAGATGGGATAGTATTATTGCAATAAATACACGATCAATCAAAAAATCCGCTGAAAACAATACAATAAACAAAGCTCCCAAAACCTCAAAATGTGGTAACGTCAAATTCCACACGATTCCTACTCTTTCAATCTATTACCTATGTCTTCAAGTTAGTCTTGTGAAGAAGACAATCAGCTTTATGTTGTTATGTTCGGTTTCTATTGATAGAAGAAAATAATATGTAGGAAATCTGTATTCGATAAATCGTAGATTTAGTTATGGAAGACATCCACCGGTTCTATTATAGGTATCAATAACAACTAAAGTGGCTGCAGAGATAATTGGAGATAGAAGTCGCTTCATTACTCTATGTAAAGGTGATGGTGACTTTCCATATTTCATGAAATTTCACTGAAGTAGTTGGAAAGTACTGAATAGGATCACGTCCTCAATATCGCACTTTGCTAAAAGAATGTGGCAAACACAGTAAACTCTTACTGTATATAACTTGAGCGAAAATTTGGTGAGATCTAGGAATTGAAATCCAGCCTAATGAAGAACAGAGTAATTTCATTCGAGCGAAATAGAAAACTCTCTATGTTCCATTGTGTATTTGTATGTATGAATGGAGTTATCATAAAGTGAAAATCTGTGATATATTATTTAGGAATGAGCCTGAACATTGAACTACTCTAGAATAATCTTGTTGAAGATGCTGCTAATGAACCAATGAATACTCTGACCATTTGCAAAAACTCAACTAGAGCTATAAGAACTTGCGCAACAAGGATTATTACCGATGTCATACCTCAAAAACTGATCATAGATCATTACATGTGATTATTATTTGAATATCTAGGGAAGGTCAGGTGATGAGAGATTTGAGAAAATATATCTTATCAGTGAATGATTGAAAGAAAACACGTCTGTCATGTTATTATAATGAGTAGAAAAAGAGAATCGACTGCCAAAACTCTGAATGGAAATACCATCAAATGGTGTTGCAGCTCGTCCTAAAATCTTGCTATTAGGAGTTGATCTCTTGTTGTCTTGAGCAACATTTGTATCTATGTTCTACCATTATCATTTGATCCGCTTTTCTTAGCCCCGACTCCAAAGCAGGATAGTTGAAAATGTATAGATTTCTAGTGATAAAAGGAATATTATGAACACTAACCAGTACAGGGTAGTTCAATTATAAATCAAAGTGTAATTTGTATTTAAATATATATAGAGTTTCCATTATTTCCATTATTTCCGTTATCAAATTAAGGAATGTAATATTCTACATACAAATTTCTCCTTACGCCCAATCTGTGAATCACAAAACAACTTAGTCCGTCGCTGTCTGGGTGTCTTAATGTTCAGTTAGATCCTTAAGAAAGGGTGGTTGCGAAAGGGTGAGGTACGGTCCCTCGGGTGGAGTTACACTAATTAATGAGAAAGGGGTTGCAGGTTGCTAAATACACAAGGAATATTTGCAGGTCGGATTAGCGATGAGGAAGCACTTTATATACGTAACCTGCTACCCGCTGCTATTACCTCTTTTAAAAAAATACGTCTTTTGTTGTATCTCATTAAAGGAAGATAATATTCACCACAATTTTTTCTTTGAACCATTTGAACCAGTTTTTCTAGTACAGAAATTGCTGGTCATGAGAAAATTGTGGGTGCGTATGAACTTTGAAATTCGATTTTTAAAATTGAAAATATTGATTAATTGAAATTTGAATTGAATTGAATATAAATTAAACTCTTTTTAATATGCCCATATTTCGAAATTGTTTAATTTCTTTCTCAAGGCTATGAAAAAATATAAAAATACGGTTTTGTTGGTACAATAACTTTTAGAATGTTCAGGCAAAGTAGTTGAGAACCATATAAAACTGTAAATGTGAAAAACATCAATTTTGTTTTCGCACATATAACAAGAGACTGAATTTTACGGGTATCCAATATGTAGAGTCCATCATTTTCGTAGCGTTATCTCCGTATCTTCATATATCAAATAATATCTTTATGATATTTGGTGAAAATGAATCTTTTCGATAATTTCTTATCTAACTATGAGTTGGTTCAAAAGTTGCAGCAGATGCGTATTATTTATCAGAAGTATATGTTTCTAGAGGTTTTAAATTGAGTTTGATTTGTGCAATGGAAAAAGGTCTATGGATACAGCTCTTGGTCATATCCTCGTTAAGGAATGCAATTTTATACACAAGATCGTCGGGTTTCTAAGCACATCGATTAATGCACTTCTTAGGTGCAACCTATAATACTTATGAAAAAACAAACTAAATCGGGAAAGATTCTTGGAACGGAATTTCACGTTGGATCTTCATTAATGTACAGATAATAAATATATTGGAGAACAATTATTACTTACAAGCACAGAAACAG
The DNA here is from genome assembly GCF_026230105.1 of Diorhabda sublineata. Classification (NCBI taxonomy): domain Eukaryota; kingdom Metazoa; phylum Arthropoda; class Insecta; order Coleoptera; family Chrysomelidae; genus Diorhabda; species Diorhabda sublineata. The sequence goes on from NC_079477.1 coordinate 34,319,763, forward strand.
AAAAGCTACTGTTCTGCAAGGTGCTTCGGGTTTTGATAAAAATTCTACCTAAATTTCATCTTTCCCTCTGCGAAGTCTGAAAGAAATAAACCAGTGCATGTTTTCATCAAATTTGTATCCACCAAACATCCTTCAGTTGAATACATACAAAACATATACGAACTGCTGAGAAATGCGGTCAATATATGGGTTTCTTGACGGAATTACAGGTAACAAAAAAACCGAATCCGTTACAAAAGAAGCCAATCTCACCTATAATTAACTTCCAAATACTTGGAGGCGTAAAACCTCACATGAAAAATTTAAATAAATAAAGATGAAAAACATTCAAAAATGAGGGAATGACAAATTCGTGAAGAATTTATTTCAAATATGATCCTACAATTATTTCATAACGCACCAATTTCTTTTCATTGCAGAAATATCATGGCTTAACAATTTTATTACAAAACTATAATAATTGAATTAATATGACGAATATAAAAAAGAATAATGACTAGAGAAAACCGAAACTGCAATTTTATATTCTATTATTTCATTAATGTCTACGCAATTCAATTGCAAATGTTTTGGGTGTTTTATCTTTTTTTTATTGTTTCTCATCGATTTCAGTAACAAAATAACTGCCTCTACTAAATTTAAGTTCAATTACGCGAAGTACGTCAGGCCAAGCATACAGTTCATCTTTATCTGTCGGTCATTTGGATCCTTTTCTAATATATGGGACCTCGTTGTTTTATATTATAAGGACGTGATTACCAACTTTATATTCGTAGGTACTTTTTCAGAAGGAATAGTTTTCTACTTCTACATCTTTTCTTTTTCGTCGCGTTGATATTGCAGGTGTGTCCTCACACCTACCCTTATCCGATATATGAAAGATTATATAGTAACCAAGGTAAAAGTGTTGGCATTTTTCCACACACATAAAACAAGATTGAATTCTAAATTCAAGCTCATTATTCGAAAATGTCGCATTTTTTGAGTCCCAGGAAAAGTTGAAATAGCGGCAGATTTTCTTATCAACTTATCTGTATTATTTATTTCCACTGTACCTACTTTAGAAAGATTAATGAGAGATATTTGAATCTGTCACATATTCTCCTTTGGCCACAGCTTTGTCGACACATCTCTTTGAGGTGTCACCGATAGTATCTGTGGCTCTTTGTTTATAAACTGGTTAACTGTCACTCAGAAAGTGTATAGTATTAATGTTTGGTCTTTGATTATCAAGCCAATCTAATATAGGGTTTAGATGAGGGGTATTTCAAATATAGCACGCCAGTATGACCAAAATGAACTGCTTGAATTTATTCCAATGAAATTTTTTTCTTCTAAGGTTCACGCACTATCTTTGTCTCGCCATTTTCATCATATGTTGATTTTTTGTACATCCATTATCTGTAGGTAATTGTTGTATCCACTTTGGGAAGGTTGTATTCTGAAGCCTTGTCTTAACAATTTATATAGTAGAAGATCCGAACCTAAATCGACCTTCACCGGGTTGATAATAAAATCAAACATATTTTATAATAAATTGCGTATATTAGAAAATATATTGAGAATAGGTAGACAACAAAAATCCTGGACAGAATATTTGTAATTTTTTTTTTAAATGATTTTTCATAAAATATTGCAACATGAAGGTTATAATAAAATTTTATACTGGACATGAAGTATAAAACATATAGAATGTGCAGACGAGGCAGATGTAGGGTTGACTATTCTTTACCTGAGTTGATAGGTATAAACAGGTATATTAATACTAGTTACTTTCACTTGATTAAACGCATTTGCATAAATGTCTCGTTCTTTAAAGTTTGCTTAAGTTACTTAAGTGTACTTAAGTAAAGCCTGTATCTGCAAAATGTTATAAATTTATTTGGTATGTAATAGAGTTTAAACAAATTCCATGTAAATCAGGCTTATTAACAGACATTTTTTTAACTAATTCCCTGATTTAACAGAATCTCTCTTTCCTGGATACATTCTTGAATTTTCATATTTTTCCAAGAAATCGATATCGTGTACTACTTTCGCAATTTTTTGTGTAATCGTTCTATTTTTACTTGTTTCGTAATTTTGATTTTAGAATTATGCATCAGTTTGTGTTTTTATGAAGGATCTAAATTATAATTTTCATCGTATGCTTTTTCATCTCTTCCACTCTTCAGCTTAGCATAAGATTGTGTCATTTGTTTAATGATTTTTTCAGAAAATATCAGCTTTTTTACATTGGATATTGTAACTTCTTTATCAGAGTTTTCACCTCTTTCTCAGGTGAGGATGTTTTCATTTTGTCATTCAAACCCATGTACTTTTTCACTTTTTCTAACCTCGTCTTTTAAACTTTGTTTTGACTTTTTTACTCTTTCATAAAATATTTCTCGTCATTTTCTCAGTTGTCGTCTTCGTTTTGAAGTATCATCTTGTTTAATTTCTACGCATATTACGATTTTTTTCCTGGTATTTTGAATTGTTCAGTCGCCATTGTTTCCGTTTTTGCCTCCTTTCTCGTGAATTCATGGCACTTACAGGCTTGACTTCACTTTATTCTCTCTTCTTTAAATGCTCGAGTCTTCATTTTTTACTGAGTTTCTCTAAACTGTCAGGACACTTATTCAATTTTCCTGATCGCTTCCTGTTATACTCTTTTTCCTTCAGTTTTGCCTCTGCAGCGGTTTAATTTGGACTTCTGACTTCAGCATACTGAAAGAGATAATCAAACCTAAATATCTCATGATCATTAGAAAATACATCGTTTCCTCACAGGGATCCTTCCATCATCAAAGAATTTTATGAAGGAATGATGGTATGATCATTAACGTTGCCAACGTTGCCAACCAGAAAAAAAATGCCACGGAGTTTGATAAACCTTCAATATTTTCTTCAAATGGCACTGTTTCAAAATTGTAAGATGATCAATTTTTGACGGAAAAATTTTAAATTAAATTTCAGACATAAAAACTATCGCATTTTTTAAACCATAAACTCATGAGGTTTAGTCAATTCTATCCTATATGATAACGAACAAGGACTTTTGCGATTAAAGATGATGATTCTCTTCGAATTTAGCAGTTGGGACATATTGGATACTTTCTTGGATATATTTTTTTTCATATAAAAAATACATTTGTCTCATAAATTTGTACATATCTAGTACAGTAGTTGAATGAAGAATAAAGACTTTTCGTAATTAGCGACATTAGCGTAATTGAGGACAGCATCTCATCCAAATTACCAGTATTTCCACAGGAAAACCTTTTCTTCGAATGTCCAATCTACGTCGTGATATGTCATCAGCTTTGCATTAAGTTGTACATTAAAGTTTCTGGATGTAGAACAGATTATTTACAAAATATACTACCCTCTAGTGATTATATTTAAATTAATAATTTCTCTATCTGTTTTTCAATTATTTGTATGTAATATTTACATATATTATGTATATTAGGCATTAAAATTCATACACGTTGAATAGAATGAACTGTTAATTGAAATACTACTATTTTCGCCTTTTGCCCCTTTAGTCTGTTATTTATAAATCCAATCCATATGTTCGAGGCGCAAATACGAAGAACATGATATTATCCTCTAGTACTTCTGTCATAATTGTTAAATATTAGAAATATTTCAACTTCTAGATGGTTTTTTTTAATGTAACATATCCGAAATAGGATCAGTAGGAAATATGAAAAAATGACAACCGAAAATGCGACCTTTCGTTTTCACTTAAAATGTGCGAAACACATCGAGCAGATATAATATTCAAAGCAGCGAGTAGAGTTCAACAGGGGAAAGCTAATATCAGAAGTGTATTGAATTCGAGGTAGTAAATAATAAGTTGGCACCCCATATTTTGAAAACGTGTTAAATGAGGAGACTGGGGATCGTATCTAGAATCAATTTATGTTGGCAATATTCCATATTTGTGTTTCCCGCGGGACGCCCAGATACAAGTCTGCCCTGGAAACGATGAATAGTGTAACAGGGTCGGACTAAATTATCCAAATTAGGTTCATTCATGACGTATGTTTATATTATCAGATCATTCGTCATATCTCGTTTCTATATTCAATAAGAACTCAGATATGGTCCCAATAAATTCGAAAAAAAGATTTTGGAAAGCCAAGTTTCATTGAATTCTCCAAATTGAGGGACAGAAAAAACTTTGTTATTGAGGCGCGCGTCTGAAAGTATCACCAACGGTTCCAGAAACGCAACAAGAGATATTATGTTGTGGGTATAATTTGCTAGAGAAATAATTAATTCATATGTGATATGTCAACATGTTATTAACGGTGATTTAGCTTCCAAATCTCTATATATTGCTTTTATATTCAAATGAGGTTTAAATAACACATACGACACATACGGTTTTTTATACACTTGCACGTGCACCATAAAAAAAAATTTATATTAATTGTCTCTCTCAAAGTGTGTAAGAGTTAACGAAAAACTCTGCGATTGGGATGGACTCTTTTAGGATATTCTATTCATTATAATCTAGCTGCAACAATTACATGTCGCGACATAACAATGCAATTAAACGTTTGTGAACAAAGTATTAGATTAATAAACTGGTTAATAACAAAACAACATTCTATCAGATTTTTTTAAAATGAGGTCACTCAAAGTGGAATAGGAAGTTTTGCTTCATGACTTTCTCTATCAGGAGTCTAGCGTTGTAAATGCTAACATACTTGGTTTCCACTTTCTTTTATATATTTTGTGTTCTGTGAAAATATCTTTATGGTACATTTGACCATGTTAATCACTAACAGCACCTAAAGTTAGCGGAAAAGTTAAAATATGAATGCAAAAAATATATTTATGGTCATATTATGGCCTATTACCTGATACCTCACTTGCTTGGGATTTTAAATTGTGAAATATCTTCTCCTTCGATGTCATAGGAAGAGATCTTTCTGCATAATATGAAAAATGTTGATCTTTTTGTCAAATAGGAACCTATTCATTTAATTTTCAACTGATTCCACTTTAAATTAAAGGGAACTTGTGACAAACATTTTTACATTTTCGTAACTCAGTTTAAGAAAAAATCTACACAACAAACATAACATAAAGTCAGTTTAGTGAATAACACGTATACTATTTTTTAATTTAATCGTAAGTCAGATTATCGTTTTTTGTTTTGATGTATTATGACGAGTCATAACTTATACTCTTCTCTCCATGCTTTTCTATCTTTCAATTTATCTTTTATTCTTCTATTTGGCGCAGAGGGAATAACGTTTAAGTATTGAACTAAATGATTTTTATGAAACTCCTCCGGTAAGAGTATGATAAGCCACCCCACGACGATAATCGTGAAACTCTCTATATAGACTATTGATGATACGAGAAATCGATTTATCATATCTATTTTATGCGGAAACATTTACTTCCGGAGATGCGGGAAGTGGCCATTATCTCAGGAAGCCTAACAAATATCGAACCATAGATAACTTTGTTCGATAGATCTCATCAAAATTTATCTGTGTGTGAAGAGTCGTGATGATTGCAAATGCATCATTTTTATCAGAAAACTTAACCTAACCTTACAAAAAATACTGAATTTTCATTTAATCTATTGATTTTTCGTTAAAATAATGCATTTTCCTACTTTTTCCACAAAAACTCTGTTAGCCTTCGTAAGATAATGGCCACTTCCAACATCTCCGGAAATAAATGTTTCCGTATAAAATATATGATAAATCGATTTCTCAATAGTCCATGTATAGAGATTCATGCTGATCATGTAATCGTTATCATACCATATTCCAAATTCCACAAGATTATTACGAACCATAATAGGAATGTTTCGTTTTGTGTTTGTAGCCTTCAAAAATTTCATCTGGTTATTACCTTTAACGTTCTTCACTGATGCTTTTTCAAATTTCAAGACATTTGAATTGATTTATTGGTGTTATTCCATTAGTGTTAAACAGAAGATTAAATAATAAATCAAACAAAGATGTTACCATATTTATCGGTAGCCCGTTAATATTTTTTTTTGTAATTGACAGTTATTATACATATTTAGACTCTTGTGTATTTCACAGAAACCAGTAGAGTTCAAATCCAAATGTTATTGAGCTATCCTTTGTTGGAATTGCCTGACGTAGTTTTACAAAAACAACTTTGTAGTCCCTTTACTGAATCTAGGATGGACGTTTGCATTGTCACTTTAACGAATTCTCAATGATTCTCAATATATTACTAAAATTAGTTAGATTCTGTGTGTAAAATTGGTGAATTTGTTTCCTACCAACTTATGGTAAACACTGATTTTGTTGTGTCAAGGTACATCACTGCTTTTTCTAGTAGTACTGTTACAATATTCATGAGTTAACATGTCTTGGTCTCCTCAGATTTTTCTTTTTTTCCACCTAAGCACTACTACCACTACAAAAATTCACAACTACACTGTCTTACGCGCATATAAGTGTTGTAGTTATTCTAGTATCGGGTATTTGCTAGTCCATTGAAACAACATAAGTATTGTATTATTGATTATTACCGTACTATCATGGAAACAAAAAGAGATTAGAATTGTTGGATCCCACCTAAAGAAACTGTCTTTTACAGATGATACAGATTTATTATTGAGGATGTCAATCACTACGTGTCTAGATCACAATTAGGGAAAAAACCAGACCGCCGAAATGGGCAGAAAAATTGTTCAGCATTTGGTAAGCTCCTTCAAAGGAGAAATATGTGAATCAGGATCCATAACAAAGAAATCAGAAGACGTACACGAGTCACAGACATCGTAAATCGTATAGCTAAGTTGAGATGGAAGTATGTAAGTCATGATGAAAGACAAGGCAAAGAAACATGAACCATATAGATTACATTATTGCGATTAAGAATACAAGCATAAAAGTAGGAATACCTCAGAAAAGCAAGACATAATCATATAAGAAAATATCAAGGGATGCTTTTATCCTGTAGTTGATGGCGGCTAATGAAGAAGATAAACAACAAGGAAAAGATAAGATTAAGATTACGCTTTGAATTTTATTCTACTCTAGAACGAATATTAGTGGTAATTTACTGATATTCCTACCATTTTTGACCTACGGTTTTGTATCAATTATGTTCGCTTCATCATATTATTCTTATAAATCTTACTTCCAAATTATTGTCAGAAGAAATAGTTAAGCTGGCCGGGTTTGAGGCTTCTGCTTGACCTGTTGATGTTACCGGTATTTGATTTAATTAGGGAATTAGTTACCTGCTTGAGTTTCTTGATAAGGTGTGTGGCAATTAGCCCCATGTTTTTTAGTTTAAATCTTGAAACCCCTACAACTCTCTTTCCAAAAAGTTTTGTAGCGGATTCGGCTTCGTAGTAGATTATGCGTTTAGCAGACATAATGTCCCTTATAACGATCTTTGAACTATACTAGGGCTTTGTTCTCACATTGTTTCCTGTTCATTATTGATAATTTTGCTTTAGAACCCAACCATTTGTATCAAAGTTCACTTTATCGTTGGAAAAATTTTTAAAAACCCTGCAGCATTTCATTAGCAAAATATGTAAATCTTTATAGATTTACTTACTCCATTTTCTTAATTCTTGTACCAATTAAATATTATATGCTGTTAAGTGTGAATCTTTCTTCAAAAACAACAGTTTTTTAAAATTTTTGTTCAACAGTACTGCTCCATTGCAACTAAAACTTCACAAAAAGGTAGACTATTTAATACTCTTCATCCTAAAAGGAACAATTACAACAAGTACTCAATATTCTTCTCAAATACATTGTATTGATAAATATTGTGTTCAGTATGGAAATCACCAAAAGTCCTTCGAAGTAATTTTCCCATCTTTCTATGATTTGGTCACAGTTTTTTCACGTTTCATTTTTTTCTATAATTCCATTAACTGGAATATTTCATTGTTTTTGGTTATCTTTATTCGAGAAACATCAATAATACAAAATGAATAAACTCAATTTTAGTTTTGATTCAAGTTCCATGAATAATAAATCGAATTTGGGAGAGAGTGATCTTGAGCTCAGTTAAGTCGAGTTCATTCATAATTGAATCAACACCTGACAAGCCCGAAACTTAATGTATGATAATGAATATATGATAAGAGCGAGGAGAATACTTACACTCTGTCGAGATGGAGGAGCTCTTTTGGGAATCAAATTTCACTTGAAACAACCCTTTGAGGAAATGTGTCGTTAAGGTGTAACTTTCTTATCATATTTAGATGGGAAATTTGAAGACTTTAAGATATAGGTGAAAAGTATTAGAATGTATAATAACAATTAAAACCAAAAAAGTCGAGAAATGATTCAGAAATATCGCCCCGACAAGATGGTGGTAAGAATCCTGTTTTTTATTTGCTCTCAAATTCCGGTGGAGATACGAGTAGAAACTTGACAATTTGTTAATCTCCTGCAATCTTAAAAGCTCAAAAACTGGTATTCATTTTACTTCATAATATATAGAAATAAGCCATTCTAACTTTATCTGTAATAAACTTTATTTTGTTGATTTCGTTTGATGAAATCTTCTGTAGTGGAACAAACCATAATTCAACTCGAACCTCCTCAATTACATTCCATCAATTAAGAGAAGCATCGTTTTATAAGATTTTGTATTTTTTACCGACGAGAGAAGAATTGATTAAGATTACTAGGCTTACCAAATACAACTCTAATCTAATTATCTTATAGTGATCTCTCAAAACTCCTGTTCAAATATACTTCGGAATAGGTACATGCTACTCTGTTTTTCTGGGTTTGTTCCCACCTTCGCAAGCTTTTTTGTTTGTTACCTAAGATTTTTTAAAACTTCTCAGATATTCTCTTCCTCATTCCCATTGACTTCCTAGTTTCTTAGTAGGATAGATAAAAAAGTATTTACAGAGTCCCAGATTTCCTTCCTTCACGGTTCAAATGATTGCTTTAGGGATGAATCGCCCGGCTACCACTGTGGAATCACCTATGTTTCGGTTACTTCGCATGCTTATATTATTATTTTACAAAATTGGTATTTCTACTACAGGAATGTGTAATTCAGAATTATCGTCACAATAATGTCAAGCTTTTCTGAAACGTCAAATATTCTTTGGGACGTTATTCTCTACCCCGTGAAACCATCCATATATGATGAACAACATGGTTTTTATCCAGATCCAGCTACACTTTCGAATTTAATAAGCTTGATGTAGCACATTTGATTAACGCTAGATTCCTTGACATAAACTATAATAATTTTCTCAATGTCTTTGATCACTTGGATCATAGGTTTCTAATTAAATTATACAATATTGGTTTAACTTATTCACTCAACAATTTTTTCGTGTCATATGGTATGCATAATACTGACTTGAATAGAATTTTCACTTATCAACCATAGTTTGAATTCCATAGAAGTTGACGCAACTCCTACGGGGGATGTCTAAAAAGTATCCTGAAGATGTCAGCACGTATAAGTTGGAAAATATATTGCTTAATTTCTGTTTGACAATAGTGTGAGTGAATAGGTGTAGAGATTATGTGAAAATGGAGAAATTGAGTATCAATATTTGTTAGAGGTATAAGACACTGTGTGCAGAAACTCTGCACCATAATTTTTGACTTTATTATCTTAGGCAGCTAAATTCAAACGTGATTCTGTTGACTTACGATGGCTCGTCGTTAAAGACACTTATAGTCAATTGTTTCTAGTTCTAGTTCAACATTTTTCAATGTGAGTTCACACATAACATCAATGTTTTCTGGCACAACAGCCGATTTTGGACGACCTTAACGAAATTCATCCTGTAGCGAAGTGCGATCATGATTGAATTGGGAAATCAGTGGAACACGATGGCTCGAAGTGGTGTTTCATTACCAAAGTAGAAGCGAGTTGATCAGCACATTGCTCTTGTTTTAATCCACGTCGAATATTATAGAAAATTATCGCCACTTAATACCATATTTGAACAAGATAAATGTTTCAAATGTATCTGTAAACCTCGCAAATAGCATATACAATTGACAACGCGTTTTGAGTAAGTTGCCCATTAGAAACTTGATGATGGCAATGTCAGATATGATATATTCACATCAGTATTGACATATTTCAAAAGTTAAACAGCAGCCCTCGTAGAATTAATATTTCAGATATCTTTTTGAACTTTTTGTGTAGCCATATTAAAAAAATATTTTCAACTGTGTGTGGTTTGGAAGTTTATAGATGTGATCTCTAATTAGTTTCTTTTATAGTATTTTACATTTGTTGAATATTTTTTACTTCGTTTCAACAATTTGTTAACATAGATAATTCGATTAGTTACAATATGACGTGAATCGCTCACCCAAATCACAATCAACTCAAGGGAAAAAAATAATATTAGAGGGATCTCTTTGATTTGCGCCTTCACTAATCAATTTTCTTTACAGTATTCAGAGACCCTTAAGCATTTGACTGCACCCTCTAATCCCGAATTAAAAAATAAACGGCGTATATTAGATCCAGATCAATGTGACAACAACTCCAGTAGCGTGGAAATTAACTTTTTTTGAGTCAAATAAAATAATTATTGAGTATTGAGAAATACCCAATAATTGGATGATAAATATACTACAGCATCTTTATATTTTGAAATAAACGAATTCGTCGAGCGACGCACAGTGATTTACTGTGATTTTAAGGTCAGCATAAGTAAATAACTGCTCAGTTACAATGCACATTTGATGATGGAAGTTCTCCACGAACAACTGTGCTTCCCTGGTATAGCGGATTTGAAAGACAACGAATTCCGCTTGATGATGAGGAGCATGTAACTATGGTTTAACCTTTAGCTTTGTGTCCACAACAGTAAATGGAATTTTATATGATCGTCTTCATGTGGAAAAAGTTAGTCGTAGGATGCACCATACGCTTAACGATTTTCAACAGATAGAGCTAATGAAAATCGTGGGGGTAATATTTCTACCTACAAAGGTCGATCAAAAAAGTTAAATACGCAGTCTACTTTTATGGTAAAGGATTCTTTGATGCAATTAAACTTATTCAACTACTGTCAGTCAATATTTGCATCTCAATAATATATCGTCACATACTGTACAAAGTACGGTTGAATTTCCACTTGGAAACATTATAATAGTTATTGCATACTCACTCTATTCCCCTAATTTGCCATGTGTGACTTTAAAAAAACTTTTACTTCCTCAAAGTTTGAAAATATAGATGAAGCAACTAATCAATCTTGTTAAAGCATTCCAAAAGATTACCGGCCTTAAGCTACTAAGTTGTGAAGTCTCCGGTTACAAAAATGTAATGATAAGATTAGGTGTAGATTGATTTGAATATGAACAAAATCATCTTTTTAAGTTGTATAGAAGCACCTACATATCAATTGATATTGAAGATGTTTCACTTGCTTCATTTGAAGTCACAATGATACCTGAATTATAAGCAACTTAATTTACTACCTGTGAACCCACAATAAACTCCTAAAGCTGATAATTGCAAATATTGGAGTGAAATGGAACAGAATCATAAATCAGGAAATATGCTAATTTCAACTTCCTCAATGAAACTTAATATTTTGTGAAATAAATGGATTGAATATTTGAATTGTAGTATTCATAAACAATATAATAACATCTATTCCATTATCACGATCGTTCTAATTCAGGATAATAATCAAAAGGTTAACAATACGGTTCGAATTCTTCAACTTCAATTACGTGATCAATAATTGATGTTTCTTAGCTAATATTGTATCAACCATCGCCGTCCGTATCACTTGCATTTTACATTAGTAAAATTTTCCCAATATAACCATGGACTTAACTTATTCCACACGTGCCAGTGATGTCTCATAGTTCTAGATATTTTTTTTTTCAATATTTATTGTCACTGTTATATCCAGAAGATCAGCTTTGCTGTGATTTTCTTCGAAAGTTACATCGAGACTCAGCGTCAACTATTTACTGTCTGTGGTAACGTGAAACGATACAAATCAAATGGAAAAGTGGGACAACAAACAAACAAAAATTATAGGAAAAGTTGTGAAGAGAATAAAAATATTTGGAAAACCAGTTAAAATGAATCCAGATGCTTTAGAACAGAAGAAGAGGAAAGTTAGAAGAAATATGATTACAAAAACTGGTAACCGGCAGCATACTTGTTTACTTGTGAGTAGTCGTATTTTTCAATAGCTCAGAAGGTAGGAAACTATTATTAATTCGTAATTTATATTGATTAATTCCAACATGAGAATACTTAATTCTCTTTAGCATGATTTCAAGCGATGTGCTTCGCTGGGACACATATATCTTCACATATATCATACATACTTCCGATACGACTCCAATCATACATTCAGTCGTTTGTTTGAAGAGTGTATTTGGGATCAAGAGATGTGGTGGTCACATTTTGCCAGTATATCTCCGAACGGTCTCTCACCCGTCCAATCTTGCTACCGATCATCCTCCGATTGTTCAGTCTATTCATTGTATTGCAGGATGCGTGTCGCTGAGCATCCTCTACGAAAGATGATTTTTCTCATCTTCTTCTTTCAAACACAGTGCAATCATTGCCACCTCGTTACAACTATATTTTTAAACATTGTGGCGCAAGTCGTATTGATTTAATCAAGATTGGCGTTAATTTAAACAAAAATTGGACAAGATATATGATATATGTGCTCAATTACACCAATTCCACCCCGATCCACTTTCAGGGGGCACAATCGGATCAGAGTTTGATTGGAACCACACTGTATATAGCATAATGTATTAGTACTCACGAAAAAGATTGATTTAGAGGATGAAAAAAGCTCAATCCTAAATTTTATCAAAATCGGTTTGGTGTGATAATATTAAATGGTGCTCTCCGTTCACTGTACTATTCCAATATAGTCAGAACTCCCTATAATTGAGATTTGTGGATTATGTTACAAGAATCGATATTTGAAGTAACATTTACCGCATTTTGTCCATCAAGTTTGTTCATAGGAAACAAAATGGGCTTCAATTTCACTGTAATATGTGTAGTAATTGATTAAAGTAATGTTCGAATATGCTATTACGTAAAACTAGCTGTCTTGGTGAACTTTGAACTACCTTATACTCAATGAAGTTGTTTCTAACCTTAAAATGAGGTGACGGTTGAATATAACGTAATAGAGCGACTATAAAAGTATAAAATAGTAGTTAGAAAATTATGATCACTTTTATTGATTAAACGTTGTTTAAAAATGCATAATAGCAAAGTTTTCATAGCAAATGCCTATATACAGTTTTTAAAAGCAGAGAATAATATATGTTGATACCCGAATTTCCATTTTTTTGGTATGATATACTCGGAAAACCTCGAACTAAATAAGTAATAAATTAAGAATGAGCCCCAATGATGATAAACACTTAACTACTTCCATATGTATGTTCTTTAGGGTATTATATACACTGTGACCCAAAGAATCTCAAACTCAAACGAAATTCCCTCCCTCACTATTGAATCGACTACAGTGATTTTTCCAGACGATGTTAATTCTTTCACTTGAACATACGACAGCACCCCCATCACAGTTGTTTGGATGTGCTCAATAGATTTGGAATGCACAAAACGATTATAGTTTCAGGAAAATTGTAAAATTTTGAGTTCAGTAATATAGGTATTTTACGAAATAGTACACTAGTAATTGAATGCTGCCACTATTCGCTCAGAGTGATGCATTTTTTAGTATCCAGGGATCTATTAATCTGTTACTTTTTCTCTTTTCTATAATCAAATAGTTCGAAAAACACTTAACCATGTCGAGGATGTTATTGTTTTGCTACAACGCCTGAAAAAATTACTGGAATCAGTTGATTAGTGCAGGAGGGAATGACTTTGAAGAGATCATGTTTTCACCGAAAAATCTAACAATAAATAATTTCAACAGAATCATTACTCAACTTTTGGACCTCGTAAACTTATATGGAAATTATAAACAGTTCTTAAAGCAACTCGCTACAACTTATTTCCTATATTCGTATAATACTCATAATTTTTCACAAAAAAAAATGTCCTAAATTTTAAAAGAAAGAATTCAGTGACAGAAATAATTTCAGATTATATTATTTACATATTTATAATGAAATTTTTGATTGAGTATTTGTAGCAGATCAGTGTTTATTCTATATAAATTATGCCCTTTGCTAAAAAGATATGCACTTCTTTGACCGGAGGTTTTTTTGCTTCCTTGGCAACCCCCCCGTCTTCATCTACTTGATAGCAGTTAATGAAAGAGGATTTTTCACGACAAGCCTGTTAAGACGAAACGCGGAAAATGTCACTTTGAATACAACTGATCAGAAAATTATTAGGGATAGGCCTCGAAAAAGAAAATCTGCATGATCCAGTTTTTATCTAACGGACCATAGAATAAGCAATTTAAACTTCTATTGAATATATATTTATCGAGTATTCTTTATTGTCATATTGTAATACATAAATACAACATGAGAATACATTTTAAGTATGATACTAATGATGTTTTTCTTTCTTTCTAATTCACCATCTGTTCAACTGTTGAACAATGAGTAAAATGCTTGTTGGTCTATTATGTCATGTGAAAAATTTTTACTTTAAGTTAAGCCCCATACTGTAATAATTTGTGATGGCGTTTATATCAAATACTCTTCTGTTTTAAAATTAGTTTTTAATAATTTTTTCAACTCTAAAATCAAGAACATTTAGATGCATTTATATATCAAAAGGTCTAAGAAATAAGAAATTAAAGAAATTAATACTGAATAATTTTATATAAGTCACAAGTCATTTGCTAGTTGAACTTCCCTGTTGATTCAAAAGCTTCAAACGTACCTTCCTTTTTTTGTTTTTAATCATGGGTGCACAAGCATATTACTTTTGGTACTATTTCTGATTTTGTAGCTTCCACTATAACGGTTGACTTCAGTTTTCACTTATAGAATTTGAATGATAAATTGGACGTACCATGGAGCGCTGGTAATGATGAGTAGTATCGTATTCTGGAACCGTTGTACTGGAGCTTCGAATTACTTGCTGTACTCCAAAGTTTATTCCAACTCATAATGGTTTCAGTATAGTTTTGTTATCAACAGCTGACTTACCAGAAAGCCTCGCGGATTTTCCAATCACTTTCACTTGGTTTGATTTGCCTCGCATTTAGAAAAGGAATCACTGATCTGATTTTTCGTGCAGCGACCCTCGGTGCGAACCATTGGGATCTGTTAATCATTCCATTTTCCTCATTTTTACCAAACTCGGGTTACCAAATTTTTGTTTTATATTAATGTGGCTATTAAAAATCTTAAATTTGAGTAATCAAATTCAAAGTTTATTGTATTTATTAAGATTTATGGTACACGGTCCCAATGGGGATCCATATCATAGATGATTGATTCCTGGTGTCCCTTGGACACTTGAGTTCCATTGATGTATCAAATTACGTACTCTATTTTGTATCGATGTGACTCTAACGACCATAATTATAGATAATCATAACCTTACATACGAAAAGATTTTTCAATATTCAAGAGCAGTCTGTGAACAGTTAGATATTTTAATATTCTGGAGTTGGTTAAATGTGGTCTTCCGATTATCGAAACCACGTTCAACTACTTATTTTATTATTTGATAAATAGTTTATTTAGTGTTATTTAATAAAAGAGGCTACAATGTATTTTCCTAGGATAAAACTTTGGTTTTGGAAACATTGAGATAGAGAAGGGGTAAGAATCGCACCTTGATTTGAGAGTGATTAGGTCACCAAATATAAAGTGCCGTGTGATCAGGGCTGCTCCAAGAGAAACAAGTGTCGTCTGCAAATAGACATATCTTACCATAATGTCTAGATGGACGATGTCGTTTATAAACAGAAGATACAAAATAGAGTCTAGTACTGAGCCTTGGTGCACTCCATATACTATTGGCTTGCAAGAAGACATCATTGTATCTGATTTCTGTTGGTAAGGTATGACTCAAGCCATGCGAGAGGTGTTCCTCTGAAACCGTAGTACTGCAATTTGTTGATTAACACAATCAAAAGCCTTAGAAAAATCATTAAAAGTTGTTGCAGTGGAGTGATGGCTGTTTTATTAAAAGATTTGTTACTTAAAAACCCAAATTGATGGGTAGTAAGTATTTTATATTTAAACAGAAATGATGAAAGTCTCTTTTTGACCAATCTTTCTAAGCTCTTGGGAGAAGATTACGTGGGAAGGAGTACAATTGGGCTATAATTCGACGCTTGTTTATTATCTCCTCCTTTGTACAGAGGTATAATTATAGCCGTCTCAAGGCAATTAGGAAAAGTGCCATTTTAAAATGAAGCGTTAATTAAAGTGGTGAGGTGATTTAATGTACAATCGGGTAGACTCGAAAATATTTTTAATTTTAGTCCATCAGTTCCAGATGAGTATTTATTTCTGATGTCATTAATTGTACTGCAAAGCTCTGCTGAAACTACGGGCATAAATAAGAAACTGTGGAAGTCATCATTAGCATCAGGTAGATATGAAAGCGGATCATGAAAATGAATTATGGAATATGATAAATTTTCGACTAAATTTACAAAGTAATTATTGAGGTTATCAGGTGCTGTGCTTTTATCAACTGTTGATAGTTAGAATAGGCGTTTTCAGTAATTATTCTTTGGAGAATAATGTATAATCCATAGAATGCCCTCCATGAAATTCAGTTAGGAAAAACTTGGCAGGGTATAATGCAATGTGACGTTTCTTACAGTTTCAGATTTGAAGAGAATTTCATAACGTCAATATATTAGTTAGAGTTTTATCTTTCACTGAAGATATAATAAATTGATCTAATCAAACAGATCAATACTAGAGCTTTGAAAATTTTCCATTCAATACTTAACCTGAAAATACTGTACAAATTTTCTCATGAAAATTCATCTATTTCATGTCTTCTAAAACAAATTCTATATACTACTTCTAAATTAAGCCACTGCATATAACAAATGTTATTATTTCAGATAATCTCTCAATATATTTAACTCCTGTGACTCCTAAAATTATAATTCACACTATATAAAAACAAAAAAATTAGTTTTATTATAAGATTAACCTATAGAGCTATGAAACTAACTTCATCTGAATGGGACTCCGAAGTTATTAGGAAACTGAAAGAATAATGATATATTTTGAATAAAATCACCAGAAAATATTGGAACAGATCTGACAATAATGAACTCAAACTAATGTATATCATAGATCATCGTTTTTGACAAAATTGAAAAGCAAAACTAAGAATACAAAAAAAGTCACATGTCATATACCCCTGACCAAGACAGAATTGCTTGAAAATTATATATAGGTAATTGTACAATATTTAGAAAATGAAAAAAATAGTCATAAACAGACTAAAAATGCCTCAATTGTGTCCTCAAGATAAAAATTATAAAAAATAACAAGTAAAGAAATGATTTATGGAAAGAAGAATCTGTTACTGATTAAGAATATATTGGAAAGATTTCATTATAATTAATAACTTGACCACACCTTCTATACAGTTGAAATTTTAATGTGAAATTATTTATGGTACTGAATATTATTATTAATATAATTAATATTAATATTATTCGTCATTCAAGTGCGTAACGTTGAATATAAAATTTGTATAACGAGAAGTTAACTTTTGAACTCAAAAATTGAATTGAAAAAATGCACTACTCTATTCCATTTACAAATTGATAACCAGTGTAGAATTCAAATTAAGGTCATCTTATTTAAATTCTAGTTTGTATCGAAGTCTTGACCTTGATTGGAGTTAAGGGGAATTACCAACAAAATTCTATTTGTGAATATTGATGATAAAACTGCAGTAAAAATGAACCCGTTTGAAGTGATACTCATATTCATGTATATTCTTGACGTGCATTCGATAAACTGTGAGTAGAAATTCGTATTTTCGAATCATTCATATAAGCAAATTTTTTTTTTCAGATAATAGTTTTTAAGTATGTTATTCGAATATTTGAATTATTATCTTAATTTACTTCCATTTATTGATATACATTCTTCTTCCAAAATGTAGATGAATGCATTACCGCCGTACCTACCAAAGAATCTAATTGAAAGCATAAAAAACTTCAATTCACCATACAAATCGAACAGAATAATTAAAACAATTTTCTTGATGTCACTTTATATACAATTAACAATAACGTAAGAACAGAATGGTATATACGAAACCAACTTGGTTCTCAAGATATTTGAACTCCAATTCGTGTCATCCTAAGTCACAAAAAAGATCAGTGATAAAGTTTGGCTGATTGATCTATTCAACAGATCCTGAATTTAGATATTTAGCTATTTTTTTGCATTGGATATAGCTGCGCCGGGTAAAACATTATATTTCCACAATCGTTATTGAATATACATTGTAGAGTTAATTTTTATTTTTAAATGTATGCACCCCTGTTCGATAATGAATAACTACATAATCCCCAAGTTCCCCCAAGAATTTGTTTCTGGATCTGTTTCATCTGTTTCATCAATCTAGTATTAGAAAGCTGCTAAGAAGTTTTGCGATTAGAATACAATTAACAACAAAAAAATTTTTACTTCATCTTATGGACTAATGGATTTTGCGCACGCTTTGTAGATCTTTAACTGAGTTATTCTTTGGAATATCTCGAATGTTGTTACGAGTTACTATGAAAGTCTGTGTGAATACATGTTGGTTTTCGTTATTTGATTAATATTTATCATATTGGTTGGAACAAATTATCTAGGTACATATATAATAAAAAAGTAATGCATAACATAAACATGTTTAATTTCACGCTGATAAGTATGATAATTAATCTTACTAGAAGTGTTCTATTAGTCAATATACAAAACAACGATATATACGTATTTTTCATGAGTTTTTTAGTATAAATTTTGGTGTAAAAACCAATTATCTTGACTATGAATAGTCCCTCGAAAACTCGATTAATTTTTGTTTGTGTTCTGATTTCCATTAGCTGCTGTTTCATTTTATTGTGGATTTTATCAAAAACGTACAACGATGGTAAGTTTCTACTAATAAATTTAAGAAATAATGGCGATCTCTCTTTGAAAATGAATAGAACTAATTCATTTCAGAAATCATAAAAATCTATTAACACTTTAAAACAATGGACTGAGATTATAATAAAACATTAAATAACATAACACTAGGTACCTCGATAAGAAAAAAATATTTAAGAATGAATAAACATAAACAACAAATAAACAAACAACAATAAACATCTTGTATAAACGGATGTGTACAATCAATCTCTTTATTATTATAATTCACATTAAAGCTTTCCGAGAACATTATAAGTTATTTTCCTCGATACTTAATTCAACTAAATTTGGTGATTTGCCTTTTCAGGTAGAATTTTCTCAATTTTCCTATTTTCTAACAAACATATTGTCTTGAGATTTCACATAGTTTCTTGCTCTTTTTGACAATACATGATTCAACAAAAAATAGTTTCCGAGACCTGTTGTGGACAATTTGATACAAATTTTTATTTTTAAGCCACGTGGTGAGTTTTCTTCATACTTTTTGAATAATCTTGCTGACCACCTAAATTTTCAGAGCTGCAGGACTGAAGTTTCTTTTTAAAGGAAGCGATCGTGCCTTTTTTCTTTTTCGACTTGGAATAAATCTATTTTTTCAATTAAATCTTGTGAAAACTGTTTCTGCAGAAGCTTGGCAAAAATGTACCAAATTATTCTCACATTTCCTCCCATTACTTGTTAAGTGTTCTTTTGAAGTCTCCACAGAATATGGAAACATGCTTACAAACGCATTTTTTGCGGAGTGAGAGGCATTAAAGAACTTGAAATTGAAGCTATTCCAAATCAATTAATTCCGATTGTAAAATTGATCGTTATTTGAAGTATTTTTTTTTGTTTTAGGCGACAATTGCCCCCCTTTATACACAAGACAAGATTGGAATGCGAGTATGCCACGTGAGATTAAATCTTTGAGAGTAAATCCTCCACCATATATTGCAGTGCATCACTCCGCTACGCAATCTTGTCTAACAGTGTCAGCGTGTAAGAAATTAGTGAAAAGCATACAAAACTATCATATGATTGATAACGATTGGGAGGATATTGGCTACAACTTCTTAGTAAGTTTGAGAAGAAATATTTCGTATTGGTTCAGATTGGGTTGGGATTATTTTCAATTATCATAATTTTAAAAAAATATTCTGTTCTTCATTTTATTGTCTTTGATTCACGAAATATATTGTTCGGATAGAAATAAATTCACCTCCATTCAAGCTTCAATACATTGATTATAACAAACTTAGTGAATTTTCACATATTCAAGATGCGAAATCTTACAAAAAATGTGGTATATTGTATAGGTATCTTGATATAAAGATGGGATTCATTTTAGAAAAAGTTAGAATAATAGTATATGCGTTAAAAGCTATATGGATTATTTTAGTTTCATATTATTTGATGAAAGAGGCATCTCATCTTCCGAAGTACTATTTTGAAATAATAAAATCAGATATATTCTATATTTATTTTGAAATCCTGTATTTTGATTCACTTTTTTAAATAGATATGTTGATGATTTGTAATATTGTCCAATTGGCTTCTGAATTCCTGTCCACCTTCTGCTACTTTAATTCACAATTCACAGTCTTAACAATCATTCCAACATAGCCGTTCTGACATCAGTCGTTGTAGTGGCGTCCAGGTGTTTCTTCAATTAGAGAAGTATAACATTAGATACACGGTGTGAAAAATAGTCAAGTTGTTTCTAATCGTATCCTCTACATTCAAATGGGCATTATTGTGAAACAAAATTATTCTTTTACTCAGCATATCACGCCTTTTGATTTGATTAGCATCGCGAAATTCTCTCAAAACTTCACAATATGTTGTTAAATTTATTGTGTACGTGCGAAAGACTGCCATTAAACTTTTTTGTAATGTGGGAAGTTTAAGGATATTTTTTCCCATCAAAAAGCTAGATCAATTTATCTAAATCTACTTCCAAATTGCGCAACCATGTGAAAACTAAGGAGGACTTTTAAATTTAGGTTTTGATTGGACATTCAGGTGCAACAAAAGATGTCTGCAAAGATTCATTCAATAGAGATTTCTTTGGTCTTTGGTTTTATTCGCATTGATGCATCTAGCGAAGAGACGTATCTTAAGAGAGTGCATTTGCACATTTACAATTTCTTATTAAAAATGACTTTCTAATGCTACAAATGATTCTATTGATGATTCAAATGATGAAGAAAATACGAAATCAGATTAATCGAAATTCAAAAGGTAACTAAGAGAGTTCGCCAAGGGGTTCTAAACAGTATGAAAATATTGCCACCATCACCATAAGTGTGGAGTTTAGATGAAGATGTAGTCAAGGATGTAGAACCTACTATGACCAAGTATAACTCTCCAATTATTTGAAATTAATGCGTATTAGTCATTCGAAAACTTTGAAATGAAATTTCGTGTCACTTAAGAAAGGGACAAAGTAGTGTTTGGTCGGCTATTTGTCTGATGAACAGACGCATAAAACTTCCAACACCGACTTGTTGTGAGGTAGGGCTTGAAGATATGGGTTCAATATAATGGAAATTCATCGTCAACATAAACAAAGCAGTTATCAAGTATTTGGTAAGGCGCTGCAAGTGGCCGCAGGAAGCAGCACGACAGTGTTTCCTTATTAATTTTGAGGAAACGAATCATCTAATAGATTAGGGGTTGAGGAAGGTATTTTAGTTAAGGGTGTAGATAGATTACATACTACAAATCACGAATCGTACTCGCAGGTCATTTAGATCGCTGGTAAAATGAGATCCTTTTAATAGGTGATTGGATAGATAGTGGGTCGGATGTATGTTCTATACTTATGAGCTTTCATGGAATAAGATAGAGGGGAAGTTTCTTTCGCTGAGTATCTCGATTATATTAAATCATCCCCATACTATGTTCAAAGGGATATCAAGAAATGTTATCAGGAGCAAAAGTAGCAAACATCAAATCCGTTAATAAATAAAAGTGAAAAGAATAATCATCTACTTCTTTGACAACTACGGAAAAGTACACAAGAATCTCGTCCTACTTAGACGGAAGTAAATCAAGTATTCGTTTGGAAAGGGTCAACAGAGTGCTTACAGACATCTCGAAAAATTAACTGCTGCATTACGACAATTCACCACGCCAGTTTCCGTTGAATGTGACGCAGTTTCCAGGTTTCAGAATTATTCCAGTATTATGACAGTTACCCTATGCATCGGAAATATTTTGACTTTCTCATAATGAAAAACTTTTGTGAAATGAACACATTCAAAATTGACTGTTGTATTAGTGGAGAAGGGAGTTGAGACCACGAATAATCTTATGTTACATAATGTTTACAGAAACAGTCTCATTAATAACACTATATGAATGTGGTCCCTGGAAAAATCTAATATTTGAACTGGAATGCCATATATAAATCGATTTAATTTCATATTCTCTATATCTTTAATTTCGTAAACATTTAATATGTTGAATATTGGTATCATTGCAAAGCAAACGCGGCTTATTTCAGCCAAACCACTGTCATCATTTCAGTTTTCAGATTGGTGGTGATGGTAATATATACGAAGGAAGAGGATGGGGTATTCATGGCGCCCATTTGATTCCGTATAATGCGAGAAGTATTGGAATATGTCTATTGGGAAATTTTACAGGTATATCATACTCATTGCTTCACTTATACTTGTTTCTTTTTCTAATTTTTGTATGCTGAATATCTACATGTGTTTCAAACGTTAGTCGCCTCAAAGACCACAGCAACTAGCAACGTGAAACTAGCAATAAGGTATATATAGTTATTTCACATTGAAGTTAGATACTGTGGCAGCTGAATTCAAACGTGGCTGCATGAGTTTGATTGACGACGAGCATTCAACTCGACAAACAACGGTATCATATCACTTTTACTTGAAGTCTGTCGAAGTAAGGTCAGAGAGATAGAAGAAGCTGTTGCCATATGAATATTTCGTAGGCCTCATTGACACGTCTTAAGGAAAATTAGTTGTGTTTTTTGCATAGATTTATTATCAATATACTTCTGATACAAAAAACAGTCAAAACAATGGGCGAACTTGCTCCGAAAAAGTCAAAGACAATTTCATCGGCCGGAAAAATGATAGCGACGTCTTTGGTTAACCACTCACCATATTCACCTGATAAGGTTGCTATTGTCTGTTTTCTCTCTTTTCACCTTAAAATTTTATCACATACGTAAATGCCTATTTTGAAGAGACCTGCAGTTTCTTCCTACATCTTACCCGTCTTATTTTGTGTCGATCAAAACAATTCAATCTTTGATATCGATCTTATACAGCTTAGTAGTCACAGTGCAATGCAGTAGTTTTCAGCTTAATATTCATCTGCCTAAGAGATAGTTTCTTTACTCAGACACTAATTTTGTGCTGATCATCATACTTCCCAGTCACTTCGAAATGAGACAAGCTGTTTAAGCTGTACTGAAATCACATTTCGGATATTATATAAATAACTTATGACTTTGTCCTTCCAGTATCTTGCTAGCCAATTTCACACCTGTGATTTCTCTGAAGATAAATGGACTTGTGTGTTCTAGGAATAGGAATTTTGTTACTCACACAAGCATTTGACTTGAATTTCACAATCACAAGGATTCAGTGTTTTAGTTATAGGAGCAATTCATGTTGAGTCGTCGAAATTTGTGATACTTGGCTACACACTGTTTAAAATATCACTACACCCATACCCCCAATTACATTGTTTGACACACGCTGCGACAAGCAAGTTATCGTCTTTAGATACTGAAGGGTAGGCTTCTACTTTAGGTCTGCGAAGCCACAATAATAATAAAAATATCAAAGATCACCATATTGAAGAAATTAAAAGC
The DNA here is from genome assembly GCF_026230105.1 of Diorhabda sublineata. Lineage (NCBI taxonomy): Eukaryota > Metazoa > Arthropoda > Insecta > Coleoptera > Chrysomelidae > Diorhabda > Diorhabda sublineata. The sequence goes on from NC_079477.1 coordinate 34,343,664, forward strand.
GTTCGAAGTTCATAATATTAAATATGAACGAAACAACACTACAGCTATCAGTTTTCATTGACTCAAGCAATACAAGCTTGTTTTTATCCAATACTAACACTGTTTACTATAGCACTATACCAATGCAGGTAAGAGATGAGCTGTTTATCATCTCTGAAGATGATAGCTTGGTTGTAGAAACGCGCGTCATACAGTATAATCGTGAGTATTGTTGAAGTTGCGGCGTAAACATTATATTAAGTATGAATATCATCAACGGTTCCAGAAATTCCAACTTAGTTATACTATAATGTAGTGAAATGCTTCTTTTCAGTTGAATTCTACACAATAATTCCTCTCACATAATTCTATTTATTTCTCTAAAATTCTGACCAATTTGTTTTTGTATAATATTATGACTGAGTTGTCTAATATACGATTGGAATAATCGCCGTAGTCTCTTATCTATTGCAATTTTCAGATGAAGAACCACCAAATATCCAAATTCAAGCTCTAAAGCAACTAATACGTTGTGCCGAAAATACAAAGAAGGTAACAAATGATTACCATCTGATAGGGCATTCCCAAGGAAGTGCGACGTTGTGCCCAGGAAAATTTGTTCTCAACATAATAAAAGGATGGCCACACTTTGATACAAATCCTCAATAAAAATAAAACATTTTTGATTCTGATCTCGTTTTAGAAACAATGGACACGGCACAATGAATTTGGATTATTAAAAGTGATTAAGATGGTTACTATGTAGAGTATGAGATAAATATTATTATAAGAAAATATATTTGTTCTGATAAATATTCATGACATTCAATTTTCTTGTTTAACCTAATATTGAGAAATGCATTTTAGTTGGAATTTATACAATTATATTTATTAAGAAATAAACTATCGACTGGTTAATTTGATAACTTTTGCAAACGTTGAAAAATTAGATGGTTATATTAAAAAAAACATGGCTTGAAAGGAGAGTATGTTTAAAAATAGAGATGATTATGGAAAAAAGTCTTGTTCCAATATTAGGTGGGTAGGAACCAAAATCAATATCTCAATATTTATTTCACGAGTCATTTAAATATACATTTTTGAGACTTATAAATTCAATGTTTGTGTTGAACGATAATTAAATTCAAGAACAGGCCAGTACCTAAGCTAATTAATATAAATATTCTGAAAATATTTTTATAATTTCATACATGTTTTTATATTGTACTTGGCTATGATTTCTCAGAGGATAAATACAAAAATTTGAGCCCCTAATATTAATACTAAGTTCTCAATCGAGGTGTGAAGATTTCCGTTTGAAAAACAGAGAAACTAGTTTTTTTTATTTTTAAAGCTCAGTGGTATTTCATAGCATCGCGTCCACCAAGGACCACCAGTGCGGCCAAGCCGTTACTTGAACTGACCTCTAGACTTAATTTCCCCATGAATTTAACGTGTTTTCTCATTTATCTTGTAAACGACAAGAGCTACAGAAAATATAAATAATAAACTTGTAGGAAATTCAGTTTTCTATATAAAAGGTCCTCAGCACCAGATAAAATCAATATTTTCCAGGAATATTCAATAATAAATTTCTTGTAATTTCGAATTTTCACGTCAAATTATGGAAAATAATTTTTTTATTATCCATCACTTCTTCCTTACATAATTACTTTTCTTAAAAGAATGGAACAATAAAAAAATATAGTACGAAACAGTTGAGAAAAGACGTCTTGATTTTAGGAAATTTAAAAACATAAACATACTGTAAACTATGTCATATGGGTTGTACTTGTTACTTTATATGTATGTATTAGTAAGATATGATCATCTGTAGGGATTGGAAGATTACCTCAGCAGTCTCAATTTGAATTGACTTAATCTGCTAAAGTAAAAATCTTCTTACTATAAACTAGTGATAATAATTTCTAATATGGGTCAAATCTGACTTCAAAATATTTTGTAGACCACTTGACTACCATTTAACCTAAATAACTGCGTATATTTTTTGTTTGGCATTTGTTAAATCATTAAAATATTCCACAATACATATTTCATTATTATTTATCATATTCTGTTCACAATATTTCTGGCATGAATATTTATGATTAAACAGTACTTCACCACAACAATATTTAAACCAAAATAGATTTATGTTAGTATCTAAAGTTGATTGCCGTCATGGAAGCAGTCAAGATTCCACGTGGTGGCCCATTCAGCTTCAGAAAATTATGATGAGGAAACAGTTTGTGTTTACAAGGAAACCCTGAATTCAGTTATGGCGAGATTCATCTAATAAAACCCTCTCTCACATTCACTGGAATCGTCTTAATCACAGTTGTTAATAGAAGCAAGTTCCTGGGATACTTTGTTTTATTTGCACGATTTTCATAAATGTGCTCACTGTGGTCAAAAACACACTCACGGAACGCATTGCCTCTGGTTTGTTCAATTGAAAGCGAACTGCTAAAAACTCAACATCTTTTTTCCCAAAAGTATTGTCTCCAATGTTGTTGGGCCACGTGCTTGGATCAATTATACGGGCTGAACTAGCCAAAGTTGTATCTTAACTATTTCAAATTTTGTTCTCAATCTCTCCTTTCAGTTTAACGTGGAAAACTACATGATAACTTGGCGGTTCATTACTTTTTTTATAACGTTTGATTATCATACATAGTTTGTTGTTAACAGACCTAATTGCTTGCTCATAAAATATACCCGGTTTGTCTTACGTGTTGCAGTTCTTCATTCACTTGCACAGTTCTTGCAGTGCATCATACATTACAGCCAAATCTAAAACAAAAGCGGACGATGATAGTTTCCTGAGTAGACCTTCGTACTTACATCTCTTACAAAATATCATGTATTTTGTCTCCTTCAACTGCTATAACATGGTTCGCTAGAATTTCAAAATTCTGCCAAATTACTGGAACTGTGTGAAAGCTGGAGGCTACTCAACGTGTGTCAAATGTAGCCGGCATTCTTTGGCATGGTACAGAATCTTCAGTGCCAAACTGTGATAGAGGGAAACTTGCTTTTAACAATGCACTTACACCAGACTTCCGGTCAAGCATCACTGTTACCCCACAATATCATCCAAGCATTTAATGGTAACCTCATTAATTCCAAGAGATGTTACATTTTCAAGTTCAATGAGGTTCAAAATAAATTAATTTCATATCCAACTCTCTCAAGCAAATTCCAAAAAAAAATTAGAGTTGATTCAAGAATAATTATAACAAATTTATCTGTTGATCTAGTCATTCCCAGCACAATATACTTTCTCATTTTTGCACTAATGTCCATTAAGCTCTTGAACATGGATTCCTGACTCAAATTCATAAAAAGATTGATTCTGTTTCACAATCTTATAAGCAATTCAGAGAATCCTCACTGTTACTTCTTTCTCTTTCGAAGCAGTTTTCAAACACACGTTTTTTTGGGACTCTGCGACAATTTTCAATGCAGCTAAATGTGAAACACTGTCTTTGTGGTCTTATACTTTTTTCTTTGAAATCCATTGTTTGACATTTTCTTACTACATGTTTATTCTATACCTAAATAGCCAGCATTCTGGCATACCTCACAGTTTTTTGTTATGTACAATAAGCCAACTGTATTATTGACAAAAGTCAGTTTTTTGCTTCAAACTTCAACAGTGTGGCCTCTGCTCATCACCTTCTTTTGTGTCGTTACTAATCGAAGAAGAAACACCGGAGGATGTTGACTGAGGTGACTTCATATCATTGGTTCCATATTAACTAGTTATTCCATTTATTGTGGATGAATGTACACATACTACAGAAAACACAATTTTTACGCACTTTTATTAGTAAAACTACCTGATTAAAAATATTATAAGATAAAAACTGGTCAACGATCTGCGAATGTTTTCACTGCACTGAGATCGACAGCGCGCAACTTGACGTATGCGCAATACTTCGGCGGATTGGATCAGATTGAATCAGATGTTTCGTATTCTTCAGCCAGTAAATGGCAAATGTGTTCATTCTTCATGCGATTAGCCTATAATTATTGTTGGCCATCCCGTACACTCTAAATAGTTGGGAACTTTTAATTCTCCTATTTAAAGTACTTAAACATATCTTCGATTATTATTGGAAATAAAATCTCCCATTTCGTATAATTTCTTATCAAATATTTTCAATTTTATAATTCCTCTAAAATCTAGAATTCTTGTATCTATTCATAACCTGTACACTTTCCATCTTCTTACTCTATAAGAGTTCGGATTGTTTCGTTCTTTATTTCGTTATTTATCAATCAATCCAACAGTTGCGAAGTTTTTACATCCTGGTTATATCTGATGGGTAAGATGAATCTGTTTAAGCTACAATTCTTATTTTCGTCTCTCGAGCAATTGCTATGGGTCCGATTTGGTTCAAAATTAGCATACATGGCTTTGGTTGAAAACAAATGAATATTTCGAGGGGTCGCAGTGCAAAAAAAGTGGTTTTTGACCTTTGCTCACCTCTGCAGGTCAAACGAAAAGCGACTGAAAAATGACATTTCACATGTAGGTTCAATTAGTTGCGAGATGATTTCCTATCTAAGGTCGAAATTTTCCATCTCCACCCTTCTCCATTTTATGGTCATTTTTGTTTTAATTTCTTATTTTTTGGCCAGAAAAAGTTTAACTAGAGGGTTCGAACTTCGCATGCAAGTAGGAGTGATGTTGAAGAATTATCTTTCTCAAGTTCAAAGTTTTCTTCTTCAGTTCTTCTAGCACAAAACGCCCGAAATCATTTTGATCGTTGTAAGTGTAGGGTGATTTTTTTTACTTCCCATTTTCGAAATTTCTTGTCATTATGACAATTTTTTCTTTGTTGTCAATTGGAATTGAACAAGAGGGTTCGAGACCACCGGGTCTATTGAAATTATGAATTTTTATTCGAGAGAGAGAGTTAACTTGTGAAATGAAAAGTTATTGAGGAATAGCAAATTTTCCATATAAAGAAATAAGATTGAGAATTGATATCATTTCTAAGGAATTCATTTTATGGAAAGATTTGTTTGTGTATTAGTTAAATTCTTCATTCGACGAAAAATTCGACTTTCGTGATGGAGCTCTGCTGCTCACGGCTTTTTTATCTCTTATTTATTCTCAATACGCAACCATTTATGTCATAAATACTCTACTCTCTATCCACCAAATTATTTCCATTAATAGTGATACGAATTTTCATTTCTTTTACGATTTAAACTTCTATTCGGAAGTGAATTACATTTTTCGTATTTTTATAGTGAAATATTATCTGAAACTATCAATTCTGATCATCTCAGCGCATTCGCCAAAATTTTTATGTCACAGAATCTCTGGAGAAGGGAACAGCCTATACATTTATATTTTTCAATGACTTATCTTGTACTAGATGCACTGATATGGAATAAGACGAATTCAGTTATTAACAATACTAATGATAAAGGTAGAGTTCTTAAGGTGCAGCTCTTAAATATAAACACTTATCTTTGGCGTGTATGAATGCCACCTAAAAATAATTAATAAAACAGTAGAAAAATGAAGTGGAATAAGCGCGACTTCAGCCTGGGACCCACCGGATGTGAGCCTTGTGTTCTAACCACTACGCTGCGGAGACCTTAATAATAACTAGAGCGTTGAGTAAAGTGTTATGCACTCGAAAGTGTGTCTAAAGTACGTATCTCACACACGGTAGTAGAGAAAGAATTTAGAAACGTTTATAGATTCGATACAAGCGTACTAATAAATTAGTTTGTAATAGTTGTATTGACAGTTTTTGCGGTAATGTAATTTTACTTTGTCCTCGATAATAAATTGAAAATCAGATCATAATTCGAGTATTGTTCCTAGAAAATTTGATTGGAATTAATTGTTGTTTCAAGATAAAAAATATTTATAATTTTTTTTTTTATTTTTGGATTTAACATTTTAGAAGTTTAGTAATGCCCAATTATCAAACACATTTATCACAGTTGCAGCATTTGAATAGAAATAGGAAACATATTTTTTGCAATATAATTAAATAGATGAAATTAATTACTTACTATCGTGAAGACGAATTTTAGATCATTTAGCCGAAGGAACTGCAAAATCAGAGCCGCAAATATATACGAATTCTTGGGTGATCCTGGTACAGTGTCTACGAAAGGTAAAACGTTTCAATGAAACCACTTTACACCACTATATATACAATTTATATATTGATAGCAAAAAAGTTGCATTTTCTGTAAATAGTTGGAAGTGAGCTTTGAGCTCATGGTTTTGGTTGACCGTACTATATATCAATAATCATTCCATTTTTCTCAATGTTATGAAAGAGGTTTTCAACTTCATTTTATTCATCATGTTAGTAACTACCATTTCCGTATTCAATCTACTGTGTGCTATATCCTTAAAATTGTCCTAGTGTTGTGTATTATCATTTTTGAAATCGATAAATTCGACAAGCTTGTTTTCTGTCGTTTGGTAAATCACTGTCCGTTTCCTCGACATGTTCTGTCTTTTGAATTGTTATACCTATCACTTGATATCTAAATAACATGGTTTCAGTTGTATAGATAAATTGTAATACAATGGAGAGCTGGAAGAAAAATAACGAAAAAATAGTGAAAAATTATTGAAATTCAAATTTTAAATTATGAAATTGTTTTTAAAAATAAGTTCTCGATTAGGATAGTTATAAGTCGCGAAAGACTATCAATAACGACTTCAAATATCATCGAAAATTCTAGACTATGAAATTTCCATTTTTAAGTGCTATAATAACACAAAATAAGTTCGATTTAACGGATTCAGTGATGAATATGAAGATAGATTTTTGGGTAATTTCCGTACTATATATAAATAATCATTACATTCTTCTCAATGTAATGAAAGAGGTTTTCAACTTCCTTTTCTTCATCATGTTAGTAACCACCAATTCCGTATTCAATCTACTGTCTGCTATATCCTCAAAATTGTCCTAGTGTTCTCTTCATTTTTGAAATCGATAAATTCGACAAGCTTGTTTTCTGTCGTTTGGTACATCACTGTCTGTTTCCTCGACATGTTCTATCTTTTGAATTGTTATACCTATCACTTGATATCTAAATAACATGGTTTCAGTTGTATAGATAAATTGTAATAAACTGGAGAGTTGAAAAAAAAATAATGAAAAAATAGTGTCGCGAAAGACTCTATCAATAATGACGAAATTTTAGACTATGAAATTTCCATATTTAAGTGCTATAAAAACACAAAATAAGTTCGATTTAACGGATTAAGTGTTGAATATAATTTAGTAATTTAGTTCCAAGGAATTACGAAGCAAATTTTTGACGTGTTACTATTTATACACTTGGATGTATTCTATGTTTTTTTAATTATCTTAATAGATTGAAACATCTCAGAAAAACCTGAAGAAAAACCCTTTTCTTGTATTGCTGGTTTGAATATGTCAATAAATTTTATATCCGGAGAAACAAAACCAATAATTGACTATTGTCGGTTTCCAAATATCCATTACCGTCGATTCTTGCATAAGAAAAGAAATTGAATTAAATTTTATAGACTTCCTGGGTGATAGAGCACTTATTTGGTTACGTTTGTCTTTTAAACAAATCCAAAGGATATTTTGTTGAGCAAACATCTACTATAAATTATCAACGAAATTTCTGTATCTAAAAATCCATATCATAAGGTATACAAAGTTTCGTTGAACTGATGAAAACTTCTGTTGTATTTTTTGTTTTTTCATTTTTAGAAGACTCCGCATTAACTGGAATATCTTTAAAAATTATCCATTTCCCGTTTCTCATTTATTATTAGTATAGGAAAGAAAAAAACATTTTTACATTAGGGAGAAAGCCAAGCTGAATATGTAATCAGTTCGCCAGTGAGTGAAGCCAAAATCAAAAGAAGTGCTTTTTAAATAAACATGAGATGCTTCTCTTGACGGATATATACAAAGACGTAGCTAGAGGATTGTTAATAGGTATAATGGGTATATATTTCGATAACAACACGTGACTTTTAGTCTTGAAATGAATTAGTACCTGCTTAGAGTCAGATTTAATGGCCAAACAAGAAGAGGATGATTCTTTAGCCAAAGTCTTTAGATTTACTGACCATTGAAGGACACTAACATACTGGAATAATAATTGCTTATAAAAATAAGTGTTTTATGCAGGTGTCAAATGAATTATTTAGACTTAGCGTATGATTAAGATCAAAGCGTAGTGCAATGTACACTCATATTTTATTTCATTCCAATAATTTATTCCCTAGTTATTCATTTTACAAATTATCAACCAAGTTGTAACATGCCATTCGGTTACATGTTCCTTCAAGCAATTCGATTATTCCTTTTTTCACGTATTGTGACACAGTAGTCACTTCTGATTTATTAATTCTAACATTCGAGTTTTTGAAGGAATTAATTGTACATTAAACTTCACATTCCATTCGAAGATTTCAAAAAAGCTCCAGTTCCATTGCTTAATCGTCCTCTATCTATTCACACTATTAAAATGTTTAAATTAAAGTAAATTTGGTAACAATGAAATTTGTGGCTCTATTATTCTTTATATTCGCTGAAAAGTTATTCTCATATCTTTTTTAACATTTATATATTTTGATAAATACTAAAAGAAGTTTTTATCTGCCTTTAAAAAATAAAAAATGATATGAAAACTAATTTTTATAATAGTTTCTATCTATATTCTTATTTTCTGTTTATTTGGGGAACAGACTCCTATTTGGTGTTTGGTTATTTTTCAAAAAGTATAATTTCAGTTTTTTATATGTTGGAGCATAAGATACTACTGTGTGAATATTTCTTCAAATGCAATGCCCAAGTTTGACAATAGATTAATTAAATGTTCCCAAATTCTTCTTATATTACACACTATTGAATCCATCCGTACACATCTTCAAAAATTCGGAATTGATTCATTGCAAATTAAAATATGAAGATCACAGTTGTCAAGTGTCGGTGATTTGAAAATAATGAGCAGATTACTCGGACAAAAAATTTGGGTTCAAGAAATATCTTTGCTTTTTGAATTGTGGATATGGGATAGTAGGGACTGAGCAAATTTTCCACCTCACAATAAACTGGGATCAATAAAACAATTAATAGAGTCACTTTCAGAGATGGAAACTGCTTAAAATACTTAATACTCAATACTTTTGAAGTTTTTATGCTTCCCGTTGACAAAGTTGGAGTAGCTGTTTTCTTTGAATCAGATATTAGATCCACCATGTTGAATCCCAAGAGAATGAAGAGAATGAAAAAAAATAAAAAACCTCAAATAGTCAAAAGAATGTTCAAAACATTTTGAGGTTAAGTAGCCTTAAGAGCTCAATAGTACTCAACCACTTCCCAGAACATTGAGAAGATGTGAGTGATGAGAAAGGTGAACGATTTCACAAAGAGATTTGAAAAGATACTAGGGAAGATGGAACATTTTCAGAAAGACCTTCCAAAAGCTTCTAACGGGAGGTTTACTGGGAATGAAATATGTGCTTATTAATGAAATTATTTGGGTAACAAAAGCATTTTGTTACAAAATCATGCGATTATTACTGCCTCTTTCCCGTAAATATTCTCCCATGTTTTATGATTCTATGAAGTTTCCAAAAACTCCACTCCTCAAGTGAAGTTTGAAATACGCTTCTTCAATCCACCTAGACTCATAAACTCCTATAATATAGCGGTTTACTTTGGTAGTGTCTTCGAACTAGAAAATAAAAATATTAAGTACTTTTGGGAGTTTTTGGGAGGATTTTACTATTTAAACAAAGTTTCATGGTTTATTAGAATACTAGACCTTGTCTACAACTAACTGGAAGAGAGAAAAACAGAATCTATCATTAATTTTCATCAACACACTTGATATAATTACTACCAATATATATACAGTTATCAAAAGCTACAGATAGATTCACGTTGTACATCAAATTATCCAAAGTACCTCATGTGATAGTTGCACATATAATATTATTAACACTACATATGGTACCAACTAATTTATTCATGCCAACTTTTCGTTAGGCGCATTTACCATGCTGGTAATTTGAAAACTGAAAGTTTCATAAGATGGTCACAATAAAAAATGTTTTATTTCTGAAATTTTGTGAAATTTACCATGTATGGTGAACAATTTGGACGTGTATGTTTTGGTGGTAGGTTATAAACTATAATAGCTTTGTTGTGAAGATTTTATATATCTTTCTATATCCAATTTTTATAAAATCTGAGTTATTTGTGCAGCAGGCTCTCATTAAACTCATGTTTAATGCTAAGCAAAACATCTATGAAATTTACTATCAGGTTTTTAATGACTCTGAAGGCATGATTTAGTCCTTTTTGGCTTTTTAACGAAATTTATTCATTCCTTCATATGTAAATGTCTTGGTAAATTGGCTCATAATTATTTGAAAAGGATATTTTTGCAAAACTAGACTAACTAGTAGTCATCCAAATTCGAACTGATCCATAAATAATGAAGAGTAAATCTAAAAAACTTTAATCATTTTCCTATTTCCACAATTACTGTAAACAACAGTTGACAAAAAACTGAGAAAAAGCTGGTCAACTGGTTCAAAGTGATTTTATCGCTAAAGAGTTCTTTAAAAGCCTTATAGGCAACTGCTCAACTTGTGAAAGAACCTTAAATAGTATACTGATTTCATAGCACTAACATAGGACAATATTTTCCAAAGTAAAGTTCGACCTGAGAGAAGTTTTAACTTCTCATTAAATATAATGAAATTTCTGCATTATTATCAATTATAATATATAATCAAATAAAATTGTCAGTGAAAACAGAATGAGAAAATACTTTGAATTCAATTGAACATAGCGTAATTTCAAACATCAAATCATTAAACAATCAAATACAACGAAATAAAAATTACAAGAATCTCAAGGAAAAAAAGAATTTGTTCCGTCACTGGATGAAATTCTTATCAAGAAAATGCTGCTTCCTTTTTTTAGATATTCTGTGATGGCTTTCCTTTATTTCTCTTATGAGTTATTGATTAGAGTTTTGGGTCATTACGCAACAGTGGGGGTCTTAGCTGTATTTAAATCGTTTGATTATTTGCTTCGAATGCAAATGGTAGACTTTCTAAAAACTGAAAAAAGAATGGGACTATCAAAATAAGAAAGAACGTTCCAATTTTTGGTTTGGTTTAATCTTTTCATTTCTTTATATCATTATTTGATAATATTTGACGATATTAATATACGTCTTCGATAATTATTGATGAATTCAGGTAATTTTAAATAGTTTTTTTTTGAGTAAGATGGTTTTCTGTGATTATAAATCTTTCCATTCGAAGTTGAGTAACTCGTATCCGAGAATTTCATGACCAAATCTTTTATACATTCATGACTTTCTAATGTAATTGTCTATTTATACTCGAGTAGAAGTGAAACCGAAGTTATCTACCCCAAGTGTAGTATGATGTACTCGGAACATTTTAATATATTTTTAATTAATGTGTATGTCCAAAATTAAATTCAATCAGAGTCATGTTATAGGGTTTGTTTGCGTACGAGGGTTATTACTTGAGATATTACAAATATTAAACAAATGTTTATAATTGGATATCGCTCTATTTTTATTCAAAATAATCTACATTAAGACCTATATACTTTCGCACGAGTTTAACCCAATTGTTTTCCAATTAGATTGAGGTACCAACCAAAAATATGATTTGAATGCATCAGCCGCTTCTTCTGGTGACTTTATTTTTGATATGCGGTAATAACAAGAGATCATTGGGTGCCAAACAAGGAATGTACGATAGATGACCCATTAATTCGAAGATTTGATTGTTCAAAACGTTTTTGTTTGTACTGACTTGTGAGAGCTTACGCTGTCGAGGTGTCGAATGATTCGTGTTTTGCGAACTTCTGGCAAACAAATGCAGATGGACCATTCAGAATTGACCGTTCCACCGACCATTTGACCGACGCACAAAAATCACATAATAACTGTTTAATAAAAATTGACAAAACAAAAAGGTTCCTGAAATCAAAAATCTCTATAACCGGTATCAATTATAATAACTGAAAAATTGCCAAAAAATATCAAATGTATTACTTTTTGAATTTATTGGATATCGAAGTAATATTTTGTACTTCTGAGTAATTATAGGTGCTTTCAGAAAATTTCAAATATATATAGTAATTTCTGGAAACTTTTAATTAATTGTGGTGATTTTTTCTTTGATAATTCTGCTAGTGATTAGTGATTCTCATAATTAGGATTGTTTGTAACTATTAAAAAGTAATGAAACAAATTGTTAAAACAACTGATAAACGGCTTGACGATAATTTCTTGAAATTTACAGTTATTTCTGGAGATTTTCGAAAATTTTAAGTTATTCTTGATAATTTTCAATACATTTTAGGATATTTTGGTAGTTTTTCTATCAACTAGTGACTTCTTAACCATGTAGTATGATTTAAAAATGACCAAAACCTGTGAAAACCACCAAAGTTACCAGATATAACTGTAATTATTCAAAATTCAAAGCTCTGTACTCAATTTTTTTTGTTTTTTGTCACTAATTGGTGCTTTTATCAACAAAAGTTTTGACGTTGTTTAGAAATTTTCGTATATCTCTGGAATACATTTACATTCACCAATATTTTAGAGAAATAATTTATATTTTTAAACAGTTCCTAATGCTTTTTGATAATTCTCGAAAATTTGGGATGGTGGTAATTCTGATTTTTCCGTAGTTTATTGAAATTTTTGAGATTTTTAGATAAGTCTTTGTTACTTTTCCAGTGATTGATGGTTATTTCAATAATAATAGAAAGGAGTTCATTGGTGGGAACATTTGGTATGTATAGGTATATCAAGTGGAAAAGTTTCAGTCCATCTTTGTTATCAAAAATTACGAAATAATATTATATATTTGCAGTAATCAGCAAAAATATTCAAAATCACACTAAATTGACATAAATAGCAAAATTTTCAAGAAATTCTCAAAGCTTATCAAATATTTACAGAATAAAATCCAATTTATTCGCTAAATTTATTATCCAAAGCATGAAAGAAATCTGCAAAAATTAGCAAATTGTCGCAAAAAATTACTAAAAATTAACAATCACTAATTATCAGCAAAAATATTTTTAACCCATTGTGAACTGAAGGAAATTATTAAAAATCGACTAAAATCATATTATAATGATTCACCAATAATCTGCACAAATTAGAGAACATCTTCAACAAAGTAAGTTTGGAATTAGTTTATGAAGGGTACGTCAAGTTATTAAGCAGATCAGTCCCCGAACACGAGAACTTGGTTTTGGTTGAATGATTTCGTAAACTGTATGTTAAGTAATAATTTGTAGTATCATGTTATTTTTCATATTTTTAGTTGTATCTTACGAGCTCTTCATCCATTTTCCAATCTTTGGTTAGTTCTCCAGATTTCTCGTCCTTATTTTTGTGATTATTGAATTATAAATCGAATGATGTTTGCGATATTTTATAGCATAGGTAATTTTAGATTTTCTTTGTTGCTAATATATGTGAATTAATGACTCTTTGTAGGTATTGTGTGTTTTTGACAGTTATTTTAGATAGTTTGAGATAATCTGTGATTATTTTTGGCAGAATTCGATAATTTTTGGTAGATGTAACTAATTAATAATTTTTCGTAATTCTTATCATTTTTAATTTATTTATAAGACGGTTTTCAGCTCAATAATTTTGGGTATTCTTTGTTACCTTTTAGTCATGTTTTATTATTTTGTATTCGGTAATTAGATATTTCGAGATGTTTCATCATTTCATCTAATTTTATTCGAGTATTTAATATTTGTATCCGTTTTTGTTAGTAGCTAGAAATTTTTAATAATTTTTGGTTGATGAATTTTCCAGCTTTCAATAGGTCACGGATATTTTTTGTATAGCTTGTTAATAATTACTATTATCGGTAATTTTTGATGATTCTATAGTCCCTTATGACTTTTACTAATTTTTCGTTATATATATACGTGATTAGGTGTTTTTTGGCGATTTTTCAGATTATGGAATTTGTTGTAGTTTTCATTGATAGTTACTCTTAAAAATATGTCGTGAATTTTGTTAATGTTTGATAGAATTGGAATGTGCAGTTACAATTCTAAAAGATAGTTCAATAAGACATTCGTTGACAATAATTATGAGGCTGAGCTTGCCCAATAAATGCCTTATATTATCTTCATAATTGACGAGAAACAGAAGTACAGTGATTGTCGTGAACACACTGTAACAGCGTCTCGTTAATACTTATTTTTAATGAAGAAAAAATAGAGATTATTTGATTTTTAAACTCATAAACACAACTTAATTCTAATCATTACGCTCAACCTTCAATTCAATCAAGACGCAGTGATTCGTGAATGGACTCATAAATCGGTTTCTTGAAATGAGGCTCACAAATTTAAGCTACCGCACTTTATTCTGATATATTTATATGAAATAATCATTGTTGGAACTCATTGTATGTTTAATAAAAATGCATGGAAAAGATATATATGGACATTGACATATTGTTTAGATATATTCCTGGTATGAAAAGAAAAATCAATCATACATCCTTACCTAATGAATTCCGAATCCAGTGTATTCGTCCCAGTGTCCGTAATTCATTCCTAAAACTTCTCTCTTTGAACCCAAACAACCCTTCAAATGAAAAATCAATACCCTCAATCAGGTCACTGACTGACCCCGAGCGTTTTTCAAGGACAACTCCTCGCATTCCTTCGTTGAACTCGCTAGAAATCTTAAAAAAACCTCCAACCAATTGATCGAAGATACCTTTGGAACACCCTAACTTCCAATAAAAATGTTATAATCAACCACATGCGTGAACCACAAAATTTGCGACCAATACGAATAAGATTTCTAACCGCAACCACGCCCATTTTAACCGCAAACCAACCACAATAAGAGGTGACGTTGTGGCGTCGATAATTCGGCGTCTGTAGGCGTCTTAACTCATACTTTCTATCGTCGAATCGTATACAAGATGAAGAACTAACTACTTGTCAATCGCTCAATTTTTTTATGTGTGTACACACAGAAAAAAACTTTCAAATATTATATAATTATTGTTGCCACATAAGTTGCCACATCCAATTTTAGATATGTGAATCAAATATTTCATTGATTCATTCAATTTCGTATGCAAACTTCAACAGAGTTTTGAGAAACCGAATGTTTGGTTACATCGATAATTTACTTTTGCAAGAAGTTCGCGTTTCTTTTATATTATAAATTCCTCATCTTGAATGAAATCACGGTGAAGAATTTCACCCAAAATCTAATGACTCCTAGGAGCACTTCACCAAATTGCTTCTACAAAAACTACTTCCATACTATGAAAAGTAGAAAAGATATTAACTAGTCCAAAACCAATATGTGTTTGATGTTTTTTTCCATAACAAATAAAGGGGGATAAATAAAAACTGTCGCTACTTAATGATGCACGAGATGCTTGTGAGTATTTTATTTTCAATTACCAAAATTTTTTCCATTTGAGTATACAGGATGTCCAAGTAGTAATAGAAAAAAGGTCGCAGGCGTATAGTATAACCCACAATAATGTTAGTACTTCGTAAAAGCTTTTCTAATAGAAGCGAATTCGGTTTTAATTTTTATTCATTTTATTTTTATATGATTTAAAACATGTTTATAATGTATGTAAATTTATTTTGTTACGACGGACTGATATACAGTTACGAGATATGTTGATGAAAATCTCAGAATTAGTCAATAAAGGAAATAATAATTTATTAATTGAAAATTTGATGATATCATACAATTATTGGTATAGTTCTGGTGAAAAGGTATCATATTTGTCAATACTCGATAAAACACTGAATTTAAAATTTACAATGGAAGACTCCATCTTTGTGAAGTACGCAGATATACATTAAATGTATGGATAGGCTTCTCGAAACTATTCAGAGACTATGAGGCTTCATGCTTTTAGTATAAAAAAAATAGAATTCAGCTCGAAGTATTAGCTGAGAACATTATTTCTCAAAATGAGTTGTTCGTTGCGTTCTGAAAAAATAAATATTGTAATATTGTACCTTTCGACTTTCCTGCACGACTTAATAAAATGGCAAATATCATCTAAACAGTCATTTGATTAAATTCTATCAAAAGCACTTTTTAGTTAAGTTAAGACGTGGGGATGTCATTTTCTTCTTCTTATTCAGTTTCAAGATCTCATTAGTATTGCAGTTTCCTCTGTATCAGTTACTGGGAGTTGAACTGTCATCTGTTCATCCACCTTTTAGGTGGTCGTCCGGGCTCTCTTTTCCCCATTGGTTTCCCTTCAAGTACGATCCGTGGCAATCTACTCTCTTTCATTCTTTTCACGTGGGCATCCCAGTATCTTTTTCCTTGTCTCCCTCATGTCAAAATGTCTTGCACCCCACTTGCTTTTCGTTTTGTTGGTTTCCTCTCTGGTTTCTATTCCGTATGTAATGATTGGCCTGATACAAGTCTTATAGATCCTAACCTTGCTATCCTTTCGCATGTATTCGTTCGCCCATATTATCTGCCTTAAGCAGCCCGATATGGCAGGCGCTTTGTTGATCTGGCTTCTTAGGTCCTTCACTGGGTCGTGGTAACTAGACTTTTTAGCAAAGGTTATGCTTTTCGTGTTTTCTGTGAATAAAGTCATGTTCATCGCTTGGCTGACCTGGCAGAATTTGTGTAGTTGTCTCTATAGATTGTTTTGCTTTTCTGCGAAAAAAGCTGCATATTCAGTGATGATATTACCTCTATAATTCTGTCCATTAAGAGATTGAACAGAAATGGGCTGAGGCTGTCGCCCTGCCTGATGCCTCCTCTTCCGTATAAGTGTCTCCTGTCTTTACTTTGGTCGTGTTGTTCATTTTGAGACTGCGGACTGCTCTTACGATGGTGTCTGGAGTTTCTTTCGATATCAGTATATTTATGATGTCGGAGATGCAGACCTTATCAAATGCCTTGGTCAAATCGATGAGGCAGATCGACGCTGGTGTATTAAATTCGATCGATTTTTCTTTTATTTGTTTAATAATGAATATGGCATCGGTCATGGTCATCTGTTTCATCTGAAACCTTGTTGTTCTTCCCTGTTACGAGTTTCATGCTAGTTTCCAGCAGCCTGCCCCTGCAGTTGTCTGGGTGCGTCTTCTGTCCTTTCTTAAATATAGGATTAGTTATACTTTTTTGCCATTCCGTATAAATGTTTATCTAGTTCGTGACCGGCATATTTAGAAGTTCGTTCGTTTGGGATTATGTCTGTTTGGGGGGCTTTTCTGTTTTTCAGTTTTTCTAGTTTTTATTTTTACCATTACCTCTTCTTAGTTCAGTGATATTTGATGATTTGTCGCGTAGTTTTCGTTACTTATGGCTTCTTCAGTGTTATAAAGTTTTCTGAAGTATCTTTCCATACGTCTATGGTGACTTTGAATGCCTATAATTCGAAGAAAAGGAAAATTTTCATTGCCATGGATTGAAATTGAAACATAGAGTTGGATGTCTCTTCAGAAAATACTGTATCCATTTTTTCCCAGTTACCCCTTTGGCCAGGACAAAAGGGTATGTAATGTAATTTTTTACAGCGAGCTGGAAGGCCAAGTGTTCAATATCACGTGCCGTCATCCCAGAATCTTTCTTCCATTTTCTTACAATACAAAACAAACCCTTCTTCCAATGCAACTCCCTTTGACCAAAAGATATTTCACAAAGTTCTTCTACATCATTTTCTTTGTTCTCAATATAATACTCCAAAGTCGATTTCGAAACATTGAAAGTTTTAGTTTAAAAACCCCATTTGCTTCTCTCTAACAGCTGTAACAGCTCTTTCCATTGATTCAACGTGTTTGGCATCTGAAAATAATACAAAAAATCAGGCAATCTTGATACTAATACCAGATATTTGATATTAGGGACCTCACGCAATCCGATATTAGTAACCACCAAGTGCACGAATACGGTATAACCTCAAAAATTCCAACTAGAATAGGATAAACTAACAATAAGCCTAGTTCGAAACTAAGACTCTATCTCTAAATGTAATATTATGAAAGTTCAAAACCATTACGTTTGGTGGTGATTGTATCTAAAACAAAAAAACACTGTAAAAACTGAGAACCGAGAAAAACTTTCTCAAAATTCTGACAACAAAAGCAATAGAAACACATCGGCTATTGAATTGTGGGATGTCGGAAGCGAAGGCTTAAAGTTCATATGATCGCCGCTGAGCTGCAGCACTAAAACCAGAACCTAGGTAACCTGGGAGCCTATCCGATAATCGGCTACTTCCCCCTATATATAAAAATAAACAGATATCAAAATTACAAAAACATTTTATGATTTGAAGAAACTGGTATTGTGAATTTTGTTTTATAATTGAGAAAGATAAGATACGTTATTCATAAAAATGACTGAATTCGGCGGATATGTGGTATGAGCTGATGGGTGAACGATTTTTCGAATAATGTCAATCAGCACTTGATTGGGACACGGTTTTGGTGATAAAAGCAGTGCATTTGGTACAAAATAATCTTTATTAATAGCATGAAAGATAATTGCTTGTTTCCCCTGAGCTAGGAGTATTCAAGACACAATATATATAACGATATTTCGTCCAAATACACTGTTTGAGTCTTACTACTTCGTGAATATTCGTTCGGGAAGACGAGATGATTTCATAATAATTATCGTGTTGTCAAGTTTATTATGTTCAAAACCACACCGAATCAAAATACATCGAAGTGTATCTATGGATTAGTTATGGTTAGGGAAAGTGAGTATTTTGTCTCAAATCATGTCCAATATTGACACTAATTGGCTTCTTGAAAGTCACACATTCATCTTCGAATTGAATTCGAGTTCATCGCATTGTCAAATGTTTGCAAGTTCTGGTCTACTTTCTTTTCTTTCAATGTGTGATTTGTAATATTTCCCACTTGAGCAAGGCGTTAAATGGTGGAATATGGGATTTAATTAAATTGTTTAATTCGTTCCTATTAGCATTCTTCAGCCACCACCATCAATGAATTGTTATTAATAAAACTAAAGATTAAACACTGAAATTAAATACAAAAATCGTAAACTAAACTAAGATCTGAAAATTATCGTATCGAAATAAAATCGAACATTCCATTTAATGCAAATAAAGAGATGGTTTGTTCGAAATAATCAGCCTCCTCTTCTAATTTGAATACTTTCAGCACCACGTATTCTTCGATTTCTTACCGGTACACAAGTAAGTAATTAAATTAAATGGGTATTACAAGGGCTAAAAACTCAACTAGTTAGATTGTAGAAAATCGTGAATAATTTCTTGCTTTATTCTCAGTTAAAGTTAGAGAGTTAATTTTGACCACGTATTTCCAATTTAAGATAAAAATGAATGTTCCATTCGTATTTAAGCACCCTTGAAAATAATCAAATAGAAAAAAGAGTATCCTTGAGATCTATGACGTACAAAAACTTTTTCATAAGACGTTATTGTTAGTATTTCTCAATCTACCATTCTATTAACGAAAACAAATTACAATTTTTTTATGTTTCAAGAAAATTCATTGTTCCCACAAATGGAAGAGTAAAATTTTACCCTAACTGTAGTTCAATAAAATAAACAATAACAGTTTCAACTAAAATTTATTATTGTCGTGATTTCCTATTCTCGATATTTTTTTATAAAATAATCTTGAGAAACAGTAGCGCCCTCCGTTACAGAAGGGATGAAGCTTGTAAGATGTTCTCGAGAAGACGTTGAGAAAGAAATGAGTCTTGAGAGTTTATTTAAGTTTCTTAGACGACAGGCTAAGAACAGACTTTCGTAAAAATAAGGAAAGGGATTTCACGTAACGTCTCTTAAAGGTTTCTCTGTTTATATTATATATAATATATTTATATAGGGTTATCCATTTATTCACTGGTTTTCTTGGTTCTGGATATTATATAAGAAATTTATCGATATTCATTTCACATTTTTTCTATTAAGGTGGATTCTATCCTAACCATAAGGACTATTATTGTTTTTCGTATTTTTTGAATTAGTTTTATCACTCTAGAACACTTTCATATACAGTGTTTCAAAAAAAAACTTCACTTTCCTCAAAAAATGAAACGTTTCTTTGAAACAAAAACATGAAGAAATAAGTATATTTGCTGTAGAATGATTTTGCATACGGAAATCTGATGAAATCTAGTTCATTTCTCAAGTGCCAATATAAAGTTTTGATTTAACTGATTTTTGGGACAGATTGTAGTCGACGCTTACGAAAATAGTATATTTTAGTAAAGAAAGAGTAGAATTCGTTAAGCAATACGATGGTAGTAACACTTGTTCACACGATTTTAGTAACAAAGTTCAAATAGTTATTAGTATCATGCTAATTCCTTCCAAACAGTTGCAAAATTTCTCATGTAAGGGGTTCCCTGTGTCTTAATCGTAGGTTAAGAAATGATACACTCCTGAATTTCATACTAGAATATTAATTAAACGTGGATGGTCCTGCTCAGCACTTTTACCTTTGTAATGAATTAAGGGGCTGTAAAATTCACATCCATTGTACACCTGTATTTCCAATCAAACCACCTTCATATTGAATGATGAAGTTGATGGACAAAACTGTTGTTATTAGAATGATATTGATTTAATCATAGATACTCATACACAAACTCAAACTGTTTTTTCTATAGATACTTTGTTTTGATTTATTCGAAAGAAGGTTGATAATAAAAATGCATAATACATTAACTCACTTTTATATTTTGCTTGAAACTGTAACTAGCAGTTATATTTCAATAATTTTAGAAAGTAATTCCTGGTAGGTAAATTCGCTTTACCACCAGTTGGAATATTAAAATATTCGCAGATAACCTTCGGAAACATTTTATAGTTCTGGATTCGGTGATAGCCAAAAATTTCATTACATATTTGGCCATGGTGCCACAGGTTTCATTATACTTTTGACGTGCATGGTAGAAGTTTTGCATATTTTTGGTAGAGTTTGTATAAATCTCTTGTAACTGTGAAATTTCTAGGAACTTTAGTTTTAGTTTTGGGAAATTTTATTAAAAGAACTGAATTAAATTAAACAGACTACAGTTGTATCGCCGACAGATGAAGCAGACTGATATTAAAACCGAAACTACAATATTCCGTAAATAAGAGTTTTGCGTATTTTGATATATCAATACAGTTTTCAATAATTCTGGTATTCCTCCGCATCGATTACTAGGACCATATTGTTGGTTTTAAGTTTATTTACAAGCAAAATTAACAAGAAAATTTACCTTGTTTTGCATTCTTCATGTAGTTACTGTTAGCGATGTCATTTTTTTGTTTTGATGTCCTTATTGGCGTTCCACGGAAAACGTATTGTATCGATTTCACATGAAACAATTCATGGTTGATTTGGGTTTTCGTGAAAACATTGGAGAATTACTTCTCTCTCCCAACATTATTATTTAGTTAAACCGCTTCCTTATGTGCTTTAGATTATTACCAAATAAGTTTTTATCAATGAAAGAATAATTTCTGGTGCTTTTGTCTCATTGAAATTATAGGTTTTAATCAGAGAATGATTAGTGCGATGTTCAAATAATCGTATTGGAATGTATATTTTATTGCGTTTCCTTTTTTATCATATATCAAATTCATATTTTCTATAATTCTTGACAATCACTCTTAAGTAGTTACTCCTGGTCATTCATAAATTCAGTTTGAGTAAAGGACATCCGTTGACTTCTATTTTCTCAAAAATGACCCAAGTAAGTTTTACAGAGATATCAAAGATATCAAAAATTTGTTACATGGGAGAAAATAGTTACATTAGATTATACATAGAAATTGGCGGACGTTAGAAAGCACAAATCAACGTTTATAGAGAAATAAAAAAAATCGTCTATTGAGCATGATGGATAGTTCTTCAAAGCCTATCTTCAAATAGGGTTTATTCTTCACTTAAAATTCGGAATTATTAACGATGACATTTCATACGTGACATTGAGTATTTTGATATACATGGTAATCAGTTCGATTATGGAACATTATTATACTTGTGTTAGAATGAGGATGAATTTATAATAAATTAGAATCAAGTGTTTCGGAGAACATAATCTCATTGTAGAGTGAGTAAAATAAGAATGAAAAGATAAAAACTTAAAAAATATAATAATAAGCAAAATATTTAATTAACTATTCCATTATTGTCATTATTGACAATTTTCTCACAGTTTACTATTAACATTTTAACAGTGTCTTCCATCTATCATCTCCATTTCTACATTTTCATCTCCAATGAATTATACCTTCCAACCCTTGGGTTTCATTCTTCTTTTAAGTCAAATCAAATTAATTTTATAATTTTTCGACTCACATCCCAAAGTTTCCTCTGTACTAAATCCAATGTCTATTGGAATATTTGTGATTTCATCGTCAAGTTTTGTGTTCTTGTTTCTATTGTTCAAGTGATAACTGTTCATGTAATGATTTTATAAATATTTATTTCTGTCTATTGTTGTTGATGTACTTTTCAACATTGGTAGATTCCACCCAAATGCTTGATGTCTCTAAATCTTTTCCATTTTCCCTAATCATCACTCTTTCAGTTATATGAAAAGCAAATTTTTGTGCTTCAACATCCAATTCATCAATATCTTGCATTCTTTTTGTCCTCCTTTGTCGTGACATCTTCTAATAAATTTTAACTTATAAATATTTCACTATCACATTTTTCTTATGTAACTTATGATTATACTTCCCATCACATAGATAAATTTAGTTAGTAATGTGAGGTTTCTATGTTTGCTTTTTCATTGCTGTTTCAACTATTCTTTTAAAATCTTTGAGGACTGCAAGATTTTTTTTGTTATATTCAAGATTCTTTCCAAAACTAGCTTTATAACAATTTTCGACTTTCCAAGCTTGAAGTCGTTTTAGTAAACCTTTTTTTCTGCGTGTACTTTTTAATATTTATCGATTACACTGGAAAGTATCTATGTCAGAGGTGGGGAACCTTTTTACCATGAGAGGCCACATTTAAATTAGGCAGCAATAAGAGAGGCCGCATAAGCTGATTGACCTAAGAAAGTGACTTTTGTGAAATCATTATAGTTTTTCTATAGATTTAACAATTTATTGCATTATATAGAAAAAATAAAATATAATACTACAAAATTTTAAATACAATATACATATAAAATGATATAAAAAAATTATAGAAAAATACAATAAAAAATATTTTTTCATTCACTAAGTTAGTGACTTATTTGGTGTTGTTTTTTGTTTTTGCGTTCGTAAATTCGTTTTTATTTTTGACATGAGAGAAAATGTTGTCTCGCAACAGTAGGTACTACCGAAGCAGGAAAGTAAACGGCGAGCATGTTCTCGAAGGCATGGATATTCAACAGCATTTTTCCAGATATCTAAGCGATCCTTTTTAGCGTTAAAAAGGGATTTGATGATACTATCTTCCCCTAAATCAATTAACTCCATTTGTAGTTCTGCAGGAGCCTCGGATATATCTATTAAATGTGGTTCAAATGCCAGTTTCATAGTAGGAGCGTGCTCGTCAAAATCAGAAAATCTATTAGCAACTTGGGGGCGCTGAAAACTGTTTAAAAAATTAATATTGAGTGTCCAAGTCTGAAACGGATGGTCTGTGGGCCAGAGCCTCGCTCATGCGTGTTAGGGTCCGTTTCAGACTAATATTCGGACGTCATGTTACAATATGACTGTCTTTGGCGTTGATGTACAATAGTTGTTTGAAACGAACTCTACCATTTTGTACTAGGTGGCGAAGGGCCGCACAAGAACCTCGCGGAGGCCGCAGGTTCCCCACCTAAGATCTATGTCATATTCAAAAATGTTTTTGATACTTTCCTTACTTTGTTTCAATTTTCCAATTTCTCTTTTTGTTATATATATATATATATATATATATATATATATATATATATATATATATATATATATATTTCTATCATTGGTTAGTTGTTAGTATCATGTTATATTTCCTGTAGTTTATAATTGAACTTTATTTTTCTGTAAATTATTTGCTGAATTCTTTTTCATTGATGTTTGAATTTGTTGAGTTTATTTTCCAATTCTTCCAATTTTTACTATGTTTGTCTGTTTCCTATTTCTCGCACTTTTATTGAAAAATACTTTTTTCTTCTTTGTCCATTTGATTTTCTAAGGATCTTATCAATTTCCAATTACACATCCTCCATATTTGTATAAAATGTATAATTTACTGCAATTTTTTGTACGAGCAAAATATCATTTTGTAGACACTTGTATCCCAATTTTTGAATACTAAGATTGGCAATTTATTCTATTGTTAATTGTTGTACATATATTGCTATTACTAAACTATATATCCTCGTGTATTGCATATGATCCTCGTATATCTTAATCATCCCAGAACGCAACAAATAAAAGAAGTTAACAGCGTCTACAAGCAGTAATCGATATAAAATACCGAATCCACCCGAAGTGGTATTTTCTTACCCTGTTATACGATTCCTTGCACTTTTCCTGTGACCTTTTGTAGGAGCTTCATATTTAAAGCTGAAAAGTATCGCTTTAAGTTTCGAATTTAAGCGACAGAAAGCGCTAATAGTGAATTTAGAGAAAAATAATGTACGTTAGTATACAATGGTGTATTAATATTTTATTCAAAATGCATACAAATATATATATTGAGAATAATGTGTAAATATATCGAAAATGTACTTTGAAAATGGTAAAGCACCATAGTATTCTTCTCTATGCCTGAAAATTATCAAGATGACCTCATGTGTACGCTGAAAAAAAGTGATCCCTGGGAATAAATGGACAAAAATAAGGAAATTAGGTGTAGATATAACCTCAACTCATTCCTATGCGATAATATTGGTTGACAAAGTAATAATAAATACCTTTTAACACTAAATAGTATGTTACATCGCTAAAACAAAGTATTAATTGAAAAAGAAGCTTCAGATTTGATCAGACATAATAAAAGCTCGACGAGAACATTCCCACAGATAAAAAAATTAGTATGGATCCCCCATAATGCAAAATAATTGTAGTGTTGTGTTTCACACTGAAAATGACATACATAACATAGTGTCATAACGAAAAGATAGACCAAGAATAGGTATGAAAAGCAGAAATCTATAATCTAGGAACCATCATAGGAGAGATTGATGCAGGAACAAAACGCTATACTTGAAATAGTGAAAAAGCTGAAACGAAGAAAAAGACCATTTGGGAAACGTATCGAAGCAAAAGAATCTAGATTTTAGCCTAAGATAAAGACATGTGTACGTGTGAACCTAAAAGATTGAATCATAACTGAAAATTTAGCTCCGAAAGAGATTAAAAATCATGAAAACTGACATTTTTTCTAATGGCTAGATAGGTCAGGAAAGTCCATTTGCATAGCCATCACGTTCCCCTGAATAAAATAGAAGATAGAATTTAAGATAGAATCCTGGAATGCTCTTTATCAAAGTTTAAAGAAATATCCTTTTATTATACTTTTTTCTTCCTTTTTTTTTTGATAAGTTGTAGGCTAACCAACCAAAGAATATTTCTATATATACGTATAAGTAACACGGTCCTCGACAATATGCAGTGCAATTAGAAATGTTTGACTGTAAGTATTCTTAATGAATAATCACTATTTATGATAATGTCTCTTTTTGGCGAACGGATTCCTTTGCATGAACAACGATCTAAAAATCTACATATCTCCTAAACCATAGTTCATAATTTTTTTAGAAAATCGATTGAAAAATCCATTTTTGTTATCTCTAGATTGTACATGTTGTCCGTCTAACAGTTACTGTTTGTTAATCAGCTTTAAAAGCCTGTAACTCAGTAACTAGGTGTCGTATGGAATGGAACTAAATTTTGAAATCGCTGCATTTCGAATTTTTTTAAGAAGAACCTGTCCGAACCGAATCGAACCTCTTATTGCTCAAAGAACTCCTTTCGACTTGCTGATACAGGCAGATGCCGCGGCGTAGTGATTCATAATTATTTTTCAAACCATCTAAAAAATACTCTTTTATCGTCAGTTTTTCATTCAAAATTTAAATTTCATTGTATGGAACAAAAATGACTGAAGAATTTTCTCTATTTTGTGGATTTTTTTGATTTCTGCAAGTGTTTGGTGGCGTATTGAGTTCGCTATATATCTGTATATCTTCTAAAGAGTACAATAAGTGATTTTGAAATTGTTTGAAGAGAGCGAAATATCCCTATGTCTCATTGTTTAGCTCTCCAAAGAGTATGTAACTCTAAAAATGCAAAGAAAGTTAATCAACACATTTCAAACAAATCCATGTCATCTAATAGCTATTTCTATTCGATGATTTGAATGTTGTCATCTCGTTTACAGAACTATTCTGAAACAGTTTTCCCCATCATATCTCTGTCAATATTATTTATAAACTTTTGAAGCTTCCTAACTTAATCTGAACAATAAAATAAAATTATAATAACCGTAGATTATCACACAATTATCAATTTATTTTGTTTTATTTGAAAAGATTGGGGAGACCTATTGCAAAATGCAATTTCAGCAGCTTCTCTAATTTCTGGTGGCGTTGAAGAGAAGTCATTTCATTATCTTTATATATTTTTAGTTGTTTTTTAACGCAATGTAACACAAAATATCGAAACACTGGCTAATCCACAAACTCAAGCAACTATGTTGACAGGTTTGAGCCCAATTTGATTTGGCTTAAAAGATACTCCGATTTGAAAATTGTATAGAAAATCAGTATCCCTTTCATCTCTTTTAAAAACCCGCTTGTCAATAGTCTCAATATACTTTTGAAAATTCATTCAATTAATCTGAACAATAAGAGAATTTCCAGCATATGGACAGTACTCTATCATCTGTTTACAAAAAGCAGATAAAGATTTTTGTAGACTTACCCTTAATAAGTAATATTTTCTCTTCAACTTATCATAATTAATTAATATATATATAATGAGAACCAAGAAGACATAGTAGTAACATCTGATACTCTCTCCCTGTTCTATGATGCTCAAAGTTTTAGGAGATTCGATTATGAACCCAACACGACCACTTTGCTGCAGTCATAGGAATACCATTACAACAGCTAAACGTATCCAAAAAAGTAATTTTTATTTTCCTAAGAATAGTCC
The DNA here is from genome assembly GCF_026230105.1 of Diorhabda sublineata. NCBI lineage: Eukaryota > Metazoa > Arthropoda > Insecta > Coleoptera > Chrysomelidae > Diorhabda > Diorhabda sublineata. The sequence goes on from NC_079477.1 coordinate 34,370,824, forward strand.
GTCGAATAGAAAAGAGTTTGGACTCAGAACCACTCTAACAAAAATCTACAACTCATTGGAACAAATAGATAGTTTTCGAATATTTTGAGAATATCGAGTATCGTTTCAAAATATAGATTCACGATTGGTTTTTTATTACAAAAAAAAAACCCTCTTATGCTTGTACAAATGTTATTTTTGAAATATAGTTTTCCCATTGGCCCACGAATACATACGTCTTTGTATAGAAGAACGATGACTGAGGAATTTTCTCTAGTTTGTGGTTTCTTTGAAATTCTGAAAGTGTTTGAAAGCGTATTGGGTTCGCTCTGTATCTTTGTGCATTTGATGTGCCTTTTAAACGGGAGTAGAAGTGATGTTGAAATGTTGTAAGTATTAAAATTCTTGGAAGAGAACAGAATTTCTCGTTGTATAGTTTCACCAATCGGGTTACAATCCATAGAGTTTCAATTTATTTGGAAAAAAAAAATGATACTATCGTAACGAATAGAAATTACTTGTTTTTGTTTACATTGCTGTTTCCATTGCTAATGTATAATTGGATATTATTTATTCAGTGTATAATGTATGAGTTACTGCAAGTAGAATGAATCAGTGAGTGTATAATAGTCCATTATACGCGAGTAGAATACTACACTTTATCCACGATAACTAAATATTTTGGTTGAAGTTTTTCTCTGTTACATTAGTAGAAATAGTATTATTTTGTTCTACAAAGTATTTCATACTAATTATTTATGCAAGAGATAAGTGTTTATCGCACGAGACGTAAATTTTTCAGCACGTCGGGTGCAATAAACACTTTTTGCACGAGTTGAATAAAATATTTCTTCTACAATCAATTTAACAGCAAAATATTTAATAATTTTACATCGATTAACATTGAGGGAGTTAGGAACTAGTTAGATATTGGGAATAATTCAACTCAAACATTATTTAATATTAAAACAACTGGCCAATTTTATTTCGACTGTTAGTTTGTCTAAACAAAGAACTGAGTTCACACTATAACTGAATACTATAGTAGAATCGGATGTATAATTCGAGAAGAGATTTTCAATACAAAACTCTGTGAATAAGAATAATAAGTATATTTATTTTTGTTTCTATATCTGATCAATCCATTTCTATCGACTAACTTAACGTAATATTGACATACCTAAATTATATTATTATTATATCTCTTTGACGGCGGGTAACTTCCTCCACCTGGTGTATTGATTGTAAGAAGTTGGAAGGATTATCCATAGATCTTTCAAAATAACGTTTAGGCAGTGTAATAGATCCTTGATGAAGTCGTACAAATCTCTTTACCACCCTATTTCAATAAAAATTCTTTTCAGCAAGGCAACGCACGCCCAATGTTTCCAGAAGCAGGATGTAAGATATAATGAAGATGAGATTGTCTATTACAAACTAAAATATGAAGACTTTGGTGAAACTTAAACACTGTTGCTTAAATGTGGTTCCTTCCTTTCTTCAAAAAGGACCATCACATACCAAAAAACCAAGTACTAAAATTCTTTCTTCTCTTATTTCGTTGTTTTTTACAGCATATCTCCGTAGAAATGATTCTTTCTTACATATTTTGTTTCTTGATTCACATATTCAAAATACAAAACGAATACTTTGATGGACTTCAAGATAATTCAAAAAATTCTGCTGTAGTCTTATAAGATTTACGATTTCTATGTGTTATTTGAGTTGATTTTGGAATTTTTTGCAGTGATTTATCAGACGATGAAATATTTGTCACAGAATAATAAGACAGTGTTTTCTGAACTTTGCTTTCAGAATTTCCGGATAGTTGTTAACCGTTTTTAGCAGGGGACCACAGTTGGTCAATTTCAGTAAAAGTCCTGAAACATTATTTTGCAGAAAGGAATGAGAGAAATTGTACGGCAACATCTTTCTATTTTTATCCCTGCGAAATAGTTGGATTCGAGCTCATTGTTTCCTAACCAAATTTAACTAAGCTCATTCCATGCATTTCGACAATTTATTGTGAGTGTGCAAAATTATATAATTATTTATAAGCGTACATTCCAGTAACATGTTTTATAGTATGTGTGGAAGTGCTAAAAATCGAATTAATTATTAGGAAACTTCATTTAAAGCTAGATATACAGGATGTCCATTAACCTAAAGATACCGACCAATGAAACAAATAATATGTAACCTCATACAACAACCAATATTCTGGAAAATACTATGCTAAACGATACAAACATGGGTGCTGGAGGGGAATAATATTTTCATACTGTAAATTTTTAATTTAAGAATAAAAATCTGCATTGTTTATTAAATAAGTGTCTTCTCCCAGTGAACATGTATTTTTAATAATAAATACTTTGGGTTCACTTGATCTATTATCTTAGTTTCCACTTGATGAGCTCATACTAAATGACTAATTTGAATATGTGAGTATCCTAGTATACTCAGATAGTTAGTAAAAATAAATAACCAGCATTATTAAAATGTAAAATATTCGATTGTAAAAGAAAACCTCGAGTGAAGCTTAAAATTGGTACTAACTTTTATTATAAGATACATTTTAAGGAAAAACAGTTTACCGAATAATAAGTGGCGGAAAATAAAAAATTTTTAGTTAAAAACAAGCAAATGCATTCATAAAATTTTGATTACTGAAAAACTTGAAAACTCATAAAATGTGTTTTGCGTATAATCATCGTTTTTTCACAAAACACGATTGAGCTTTTCTTTGTTTTTTCACCTCCATTATGGGATTGCTAAGTACGAAAAAACATACTTCAATAACTGTTGAAAATAATTGTAGAGACAAGAGTACTTTGTGTTTGTCAAGACCTTCTATTTTCCAATACTTTCATCAATTGGTTATAATTAGAAACTCTATTATTAAGAGTAGGTCCTCGAAAAATTTCAGTACCTCACTTCAAGTTGTCTTTCTTGTGACGCACATGCATTGGGGTCAGTTTATAATAACAGGACAGTCAGCACTCCACTACTATGAACCCGACGGGGTGGAGGAAATACTTTCTAATCATTTCTATTCTATTTTCAATTACTAATTTCTGATTTTTCGGAGATATATAATTGGTCAATGAAAATTCTACACATGATATGCTAAGAGCGCGAAGATCTTGGACAAAGTTTATCACAGACAGTCTTTATCTCAAGAATATAGTTTATATACCGTAAGCTTGAGAGTTCGTATCAAAAAAAGGGAAATTAGACATAAAATTTAGAGAAAACTACGGCTTGGACAAAATTAATTCACAATATTTTACTTCACAAACAACTTCTTGATTCTATATGGGCATATAAAATGAAACTGTGAGGTATCGAAGTAGAGTATTAATAATAATTGTTATTTCTCCTTGGTGTTATAAAAACGGAAACCTCAAAAGGGATTCGGAAATACATAACGTTACATAGACTATTGGAAAACTTATTAATAGCCACGAGGATTGGTTGTTACATTACATCAATGTGAAGGCAATCCAGCGTTTCAACAATATGAACCAGACTGGAAGACTCAAGGAAACTAAACCTAGATCAACTTTTGTTGTGTGAAAGCGGTGTACATAATATTAGTATAGGTAATTTATCATAATTTAAGTGATAATAATGAGTGAATCTCAAGTTAAAGCTGTAGAATGTGTTATATCACATTAAAAACAGTTTCATCAATTATCAAAGGATGATGGTCTACTTGTTATTATAAGACAAACTCTCATGACATTTTGAATAATAAAGAAGAACTTTTTTCTTGCAGACCTCTGTTTGATATACATACTTTCTTATATAATCATCGCATAAATCCTTGGCCTGATTTTTCATTAGTAAAAGTTTTCGAAGGTGAATGTGTATCAGAACATCTTCCTCGTACAAAAATGTCCCTTTGAACTTGTCAAATTCTGACCTGAAAGGTGCATTTAAATAGTTGGCTTTCACCTAATAGAGATATAATTATATATCAAACGATAAAACAAGCAAACACAAAGGTACCTACATATATGCAATATAATTTTGTTGAACATTCCATATTTTCTACGGGAATGTGTATTGCATCATTAACTTGGTTTATTTTTTTTAATTTTCACGTGCTATTTCTCTGGATGCCATTATTCGTTGATTAAGATTAGTTAAAATTTTGTTGCATGCAATGCAAAATGCACTGCAATCAGTTACATATTCAGTTTCTCAATTTATCTATACTATCCTTTATATTTATTTTGTTTAAGGTACTCATTTTAGTTATTTATTTTCCTTTTCATGTTGGGTATCCTCAATTAAAAAACGAGAAAAAGTCGAACTAATAAGCACTTATCCCGGCTCTATACCATTGCTTTGTATGATTAATATCGGGATGAAGTTCCCGATTTTTCATAAATTGTACAAAACGAATACCACTTTGTAGTATCATCATGTGGCATCCATGAAACACAACTTGTTCACTATATTCTGTTCAACTGTTCGAACAGACGCTTGGTTTTGACTGTATCATGGCTTTCCATGAACTAGTTTACACTGTGGACAATATAGAACGAGTTCAGTAATGATTCACTAATTCTTTGCCGTTATCAGGGTGAAAGATGCAAGGACTACCAAACGGCAAAATTTATCAGTGCAATATACACGGATTTTCTCGTTTACATTGTACGCAATAGAAAAAAGTAATCCTGATACACCATTAAACATCCAAATCTCCGATGCTCTTAAGTTTGCGCATCGATAAGATCGAGTGAACAACAGCTGTTCATTTTAAAATGTAGTATTGGCTTTGGAACAAGTCCTACGTATCAAATTTTGTTCCTATATCTATGTGATGTCACTTGAGCTGCTCAATTATATCAAAAATTCATCTACACTAAACAAGTATTCCATGAAATCCTATCTAGTCACTTATTTTCTTATACTTTCCTCTTCCACACTTGTTAATTACCTAAAATCGTTCCAGTCTCCAGTACTGTTTCTGAGATTCGTAAATAGTTAATTGTGCTTCTTCATCCACTAAAATTCATTGGTTTCTTTTATCATAATTTATCAGTGTCCCTCTTTTGTCGTGACTGTGAATTTCCAATAACCTTTCCCTCATTTAAGTTTGCCGTGAACTTGAACCTCAGTCGGAAAAACGCGTTTTGTCCAGTAAGAATTAATTCTGTCTGATATTCAATATTGAATAGTTCTAAAAAGGAAAAGACGTTCTGTCTAAAAATAGGTTTTAACTATAACAAATATATAACAAAAGATGTATACCTACGGCTTGAAGGAGTGATAAATAAATAAATTAAATTAAAAATGTCAAATTTTATGTGATTAAACTATTTAAGGGACACAACAAAAACTGTTATTGCATTTGTCAGTAAATTCTACATATATTTGATTCTAACTATATCTACAAAAGTAAAAAGTGAGAAATATTGAGATTTTTGATATCAAGAAACGCCCAAAACTGCTATTTGTCCGATTTTTCCAAACTTGTTCTTCTGGTAAACAGCCTTTTTTATATATAAGAGAAAAAATCTTGACTCAACTCTAATTATCCAAAATTATTTCAAAAATGTCAATTACGAATATACAATTCAAATCGGTGATTATAGAAGAACAAATTAGTAACAGAATTGCGACAACCAAACATTGATAACTGTTTTGTAAGCCGAAATATCTTCTTAGGAATTTTCTTGTACTTCTTATTATACTTTTTCCCAATAAGTTGCGTATCTAGTCTTAACAATTAGAGTTAAACTTCAAGTAGAAATTTAGATTCTAATAACGACACGCTCTATTGTTGTGGATTGTCATTGCAGGCTCTTTTTATAACGTTTCATTGAGTAGCGGTCTAATTAAAACTTGAAATATGACTATAGTAATTTTCAGCTTCACTCTAATGGCTTTGTTCATTTATCATATCCACATAAATTTCTGGTGATGCGACTTATTAAATCGAAAACTTTTATGATCACATTATCTCTTGTAAATAAACTTGAATCTATGAAAGTTATTTCTTAACGTACTTCAAATATTTTTGGTCGGGAAACTTCAACATAAAGTCAAAAATAAATACAAGTCTGCCAACAAAACAACCATCATTAAAATTATATTCGGCGTATAAAAGCGAATGTGTGCGTCAGTGAACATTATATCCAGCCAACAAAATTTAATTACCATCTTACTGCAGAATTAATTCACGCTTCAGAATATGTAAAATCAACGAAATAGAATCTCAATAACTTCTAGAAGATGAGAACGAGCGAGCAAATAAAGTGAACGTTGCAAATAAGGTTTCATTTAATTTTATATGAAGAGGAAAGCGCTACAGTTTTAACCGAAAACTCGTTTTCCAAAACTCCTTTGTAAAATTTTATGTAAATGGTTTGTGGTTATAAATCCAATATGAAGGAGATTCTCTTGTTATTAATTGATATAATTCATGATGACTATTGAATAAAAATTAAATAGATACTAATAAATACATTTTTGAAATACTACTGACTAAATCACAAATTCATGGTAAAAGCAAATTGAAAATTGAGAGTCTAAGATCATTTAACAGATGATACGTGTTTATATAATGAGGAAATCTGTACATGTGGGGAAATTTAAGAATAAAAAATATATGCCTCAATGCCTCGATTATGTGATAACTAATTTAGAAGAGGACCCTCAATAAATATTGGACATATGAACACTAACATCGATCAAAGTAAGGACCCAACATAGAATCGTTAAAGGAAGACAATGAAAAATGAAAGTAGAACGATGTTGTGAAAATGTCTTGAGAAAAATTATAGATAATAAAACACAGAATGAATACAACCGATGTTTTCAAAGTAAAGGATTTGACAAAAGAGGAGAAGAAATCGGACAAGAAGAGAAGTTTTGGAAATAATGTTTTGACGTGTTTGGCAAATGTACATATATCTACAATTTCTAATTGTAACAATGTCCATTCGAATAACGGAATTAAGTTTGGCGTTGTATTTTTTTTAGTTGTTCTATCAGATTGCACAGGATATCAAAAATGACTACTCTTGATCACGTCGGAATTAGTTGTCCGTTAAAGAATTACTATGTATAATAATAAGCCGCCGATTTGTTTAATGACACATATCCTGACAGAACTTCTCATACTTTCTAGTCTTAAGTATCTCTAAATTCAGGAAATTCAATGGAACTAGCAGTATAAGATTGGGAGAATTGATTTAGTCATGTTTCTATAGAAATGCTTCGTAATTTGAATAACTCTTCAAATTATTTTTTCAAGCATGTATTTGGAGATCATTCCGCATATATATTGTGGCAATCAAGACATGTAAGTCAGGTTTTACCGAATAAATCATAGCTATTTCACAATTATATGTTGAATGATTAGATATAAGTACATAATCATTATTTTGCACGCAAAAATTGAAATATTTTAGGTATAGAAAATTGGTTATTACTCCTTAAGTACCTCATAGAACTTGCCTATATTATTGTAATGAGGAACTCGAGCTGATTCCAAACATGTAATAAAGGTATTCATTCAAAAATTTAACATTGATTTATCACAGCATTTTGGAAAACTCTGTAAGATTATGATTAACAGATCTTAGGAAATGAGGTTGCTGAGTCTGCGGTTCCCATAAGGAGTAGTGAGATAATTCTTCTCTCCGAAAATTAATGAGAAAATTTTTTTGAATGATGGGATTCTGTTATTTTTTTTAGACACATTTTGCCTTTTTACGCCCCGTGTTTGTGCCGCCATGGTGCCATGCACCCCTTGCTCCCCCGGCACGGCTCGGCCCTGACTTCATATTCCGAAATTACTTTTCTTTTCAAAATCGCCAGGGCTCAATTCCTCCTGTGGTCCGAATAACCTAATCCTCTAAGCGATTTTTGAGCAAAAATAAATTTTGAAGTTCGTTCCATCCGATTATCTCAGTAATTTATCAAAATCAGTTAACCACTTGCGAACGAGGTAATGGTTTACGGATAGTATTCGAAAATTCGAATACTATCCCTAAACGTTAATGCAAATAATCTCTATCTGATTTTGACTTCAAGCCAGAACGCCGACCAGAATTATCATTATTTTCGAAATTGTTGAGTTCTAAATCATTTTCCCCTACAGACTCTGTGTATTCATCTATATTTTCTTCATTAGTATGACGTTTAATGCACTCGTTTTATTAAACATTCAGTCGAGTCTTGGTAGTTCAAAGTCAAAATATTACAAATCGAAACCAAATCAGAGGGCTGCAATTCTTCAGTCACGAAACTATTCATTTATTCAACTTTTTCCGCAAACTCGCGCGAACTTATAATATCAAAGTGAAACCCTGAGAGTTCTAGTAAATATTTTTGTGTCATCAAAGTTATAATTTCCTACAGTACTAGGACAGCAGAATGTTGGGCTAGACGATATCAAGTCGACAGAATACTAGAAAACAGATGCGTAAAATGGGCAAAAAATTAGAAATAGACGTTTCCACAAAACTATGGATATATTCGTAATTCCAATATTCAAACTTGAAAATAAGATTTTGGAATTGGAAAATTAGACAGTGAAATAAACAAACATTAATAGTCACTCATTAATGAAAAACATCAAATTATATGTTTAACTTTCGTTTATAAAATGAATTTTTGGGAACAAATTCACCACAACAACGATGAATACGAATTTTATTGAAAGGCTAAGGAATTTTCATACAGAATTCATAACAAAAATTGCAGCTTCATTTATTTACACAACATTGAGATATCGTCAAACACTTTTTATTACTTTCTGTGGTGGGTAAAATTTGCGTTGTTACACTATTATAAACCGGATATTATCATATCAACTCACTGAATGCTGCAACCAAATTATAACACGGAATAGACAACTAAGAAAGGGGTTTGAATCCCCCTAACCGTAAATCATATGTTCTCAATTTCTTACTTCCATCGTATGTTAAAATAATATCATATCTTATGTAAAGTAGCCCCTTGAGGAGAAATCTCTAAACTTATGACGTTAGTTGTGCTTTCCCCAGAGAAACTTAGTAAGATTAAGAGATAAGAAGTTTAGGGTTATATGTAGTCATTTTCTGAGCACTCATTTACCTGAATTATTTGAATCTATTAAAATATAAGTACTTGTTGATAATTTGAGGGGGAATTAGAATTTATTTTTATCACGGCTTGTAACTATTCCTTCACGTGCAATATATAACTGATTCTGCAAATTGTCAGTTTTTTGGTATATCTTAACAACCCTAAACACACTGACCCGAAGAGCAGAAGAATAATTCACAAATGGCACAAATTACGATATTTTGTTTTTGTATTTCGCTTTTCTCTTCCAACAAATCCTCATGAGTTGATCGCAGTCAGCAAAAAAAATTCAATAAATGAAGAATTTACAAACAGTTCGAATGTCGGCTTCGCAACCGCAAGTAGAGTCGCTCTGCGGCTCCGAGAGTCAATATGGCCACCTGAAGTAGAGTCACCTTGCGGTTTAGAGTCGTTCTACCAGTGACTTTGAAGTTGAAGCGAAGAGCTCATGAAGAATGGAATTGTTTTTAATTCGGCGAAACGCTAACGTAGTGCCTAGTATCCAGGAAAAAATTCATGTAAGTCGATATGTATTGTAAGATTCAGATTTAATTGATGCATAAAATCTGATTCTTTTCGACTAAAATGCGTCAATAAGGCCTGGGAAAGGTTAATTTGGATCCACTTCTGGTACAAAGTGAGCAAACGCGGCACCCAAAAAGCGGATAGCTTACGCATGCATTCCTTCAGTCGGTGTATGGCAAAGAAAACATAGAATCTGGTACGAATTAGCGCGAAGATGACAAACAGTTTTGTAACTAACAGAGGAGTGAGATAATGAGGCATTTCCATCCCGTTATTGTTTCTTTCGATCATAAACAAACAGAAAACATAGAATCTGGTACGAATTAGCGCGAAGATGACAAACAGTTTTGTAACTAACAGAGGAGTGAGATAATGAGGCATTTCCATCCCGTTATTGTTTCTTTCGATCATAAACAAAATAGCTGAAGAAGTAAACAAAGGAAAAAAGGAAGCAGGGCCCGGGAACATTCTCAATGAGCTGGTAAAGCATATGTCGAAAATATTATATGACATTATAACAAATCTATTCAATAAGTGCTTGTTGAATGGGATCGGAATCCCAGAAAACTGGAATATGGCGTAGGTGAGAGTTGGATAAAATGGGATACTCCCATTTTTAAGTCTCGATCTCGATCTCGATCGTTAGCATTTGGAAGTGGTCAACCGCGTTGGGCAAGATTCTATTTAATAGCTTAGAGGAAGGTGAATCGATTGTATGGGTTTTCCAGATTTTGCAGACAAAATTTAATTTTTTAGACGATTTATTAAAATTTTATGCTGAATATAATAGGAGCTCAGGTAAGTATCTAAGGGTTCAATTACTTTTTAAGCCATGTAATGATACATCTTTTAGAAGGAAACTATAAATTTTAGCGGAGTTACAACACATTTTTTAAATACTGTACCAGTGCGATAAAATGGGGTACTAGTTGGTTTTATAAAATGGTGTACTCCGTTTTATCAAACTTATACATTTCTCACGTAGTTTTTCCTGACAGTTTGTTCAATATTTTATACAATATGGCTAGTAATTATCAACGGAAAACAAACCTCCACTTTGCAATTCAAGAGGTGATAAATGGAAACATGGGCTATTCCAAAGCTTCAAAGGCATACTTAGTACCCCAGATCACATTGGAGAATCGTGTTAAGAAAGCGAAATCAGGTGCAACTATTTCCAATGCAAGCAAGAAAGGTACAATCATTTCAATACTGTTGTTTCCATTATTTATACAACGTATTGTAGGTTCATTAGGAAGTCGTAATCCAGTGTTTAACTCAGGGCAGGAAAAGCAACATGTAGAGTATGCTCTTCTAATGGAAAATAAATTTTTCGAACTAACGTTAAGGGAACTACGAAGTCTTGCATTTGAGCTTGCAGATCAGAACAACCTGCCGCTCAATTTCAACAGAGGCAAACAAATGGCTGGAAAATGTTTGCTGTACTCATTTCTCAAGCGTAATCCTGAACTGAGGCTTTCTTTGATTTATTGATTGAATGATTATTCGCCAAATACTAGTTTTCACCAGATAGAATCTACAATGTGGATGAAACTGGTGTGCCGACTGTTCCAAAGAAGCAATCGAAAGTTGTCGCCCTGCGAGGTAAACGTCAGGTTGGAAGTGTTGTTTCAGGGGAGCGAGGAACTTTGGTTACAGCAGTTACAGTTGTTTCCGGTTTAAGAATTTTTATATTTGAATGTATATTCTTTGATAGTTTATGGTTTGTTACTGCAGTTTTTATTTTTCCATCGTATTGTTGACTTTTTAAACTGTTTTCTAAACACTGAAAAGTTTGTCTTGTGTGAGTAGTAGCAGAATTAGATACTTTATATATGAGATGACTTTTGTATTATACTATAGTAAACTCTTGTTACAATTCATTTATTGGTATGTGGTTCGTTGGAAGACATTCTGTGGTTCTGCTATAAAAATAGGAAATGAACTAGTACAGAATAAAATGAAGAAGGAAATTGAAGCAAAGGAATTGAGATTGAAATAATTAGCGATTGTTGGACGACACTGTATGTCTGTGAATAGAGGAAAATGGGTCAAAAGTGTTACCAAATAACATGTTCTAGAATTACCCAATATTATACCATATTGTGATTGTATCTTCAAAAAACATTACAACAATTAAAAAAGACGAATAACATAAAATATTTAGGGTTGTTTTATTCGCAACTCGTCGAATACACGCGGTCCTCTCGCAGGGAATATGTGTATATTGTATATGACCCTACCACCTATATATATTCAGAACCGACCAAGCAGTATATTAGGTTTAATCGACATTTGGATGGCCATTATAGCCTACTAATTAGCGGTGGCAGGTGTACCGTATAGCGACCAACAGGGGTTGTAAAATTTCTCTGTCCCTACCCCCAATTACATTACTGTTTGCTATATGTAACACTGAACCGAACTCAAATCCAGTTTCAGTTATATATTCCCTATATGCATGATAATTACTGTTCCCAGAATATTTTTCATAAAAGCAGACGATATCACAAATTCAGATCCACAGGATGATCAACAGAAAGTAATTTGATCAATTTTTAAGAAAATGAAGAAACGTAGCGGTTTCATTGTAACACACTTCATTCAATTTGGGATTATTGAATACTGTTAATTAACCTATTGACCTCTAAATAGGTATACATCTTCGCTCCTAATCAATTATTTGAGTTAGATTTTTTTATTCATATTTAACGTGCTCGACCACTAAGATATTTGGTTCAATTCATTCAGGATGTCTTTGTAATTGGTCTTGAATTGGAACTACAATCTTTGAGGGGCATATTTGTGGCAAATGGTGCAAATGGGTCTGGCGATAGAAGATAGATAGATTAGATAACCAAGGGTGAGACTTGATTGTCCGATTAGAATGGCTAAGTCGCGTCTGGAGAGGTCTGTGAAGTTACTTGGTTCAGTGTGATGTATAGAGTGTAAGGTACTGTTCAGGTACTGCTTCCACGTTATTCTGGTTTTTCTTTTAAAGTGAGATTTTAAATCTTTGTGGATAGTTATATTGTCGGTGTTGGTATGACATAAAGACCTTTTTGCTTGTTGGTCTGCTAATTCGTTACCTACGATTCCAATGTGGGAAAGTAGCCAGATGATAGTAGTTTTTATTTTTAGTGATGTGAGAGATTGGTAGGAGTCTTGTATAGATAAGATAATAGGGTGACCGGTAAATATATTTTTAATAGATAAAATTGATGCGAATGAGTCTGTATATATTGCAATCTGCTTATAAGGAAGGTAAATGAAATTCATGGCTCGTAGAATGCGAAATAGTTCACCTGTACGAACGCTGCAAGTTGGTGGAATTGGAGATGATTTGATGGGAAATTGTGACGTTGTAGCTGCGCAGCCTAAGAATTTAGGAAGGTCCATGGTCCATGGTGGGAATAGAGAGGTCTGTACCATCGAGAAGCTGTGATAAAATAAATAGGATGGGCTTTATTGTGGAATGATTGATGGTTGGTATTTTTAGTGATGCTTATGAATAGTGGGTAGAGAGGGCTTAAGAAATTAGATGATACAGAGGCAGCATAAGAAAGAAGTAGTTGCTGTCGTCGAATCCAAAGTGGAGACTCATTAGTTTCGTAGTTGAAGCTATAGGGCTAGATTGAAAAGAACTTGGATAAAGACGTAGTATATGTATATATATATATATATATATATATATATATATATATATATATATATATATATATATATATTCCATCTAGCTGCATCTATTTCAAGATTACGCATGATATGGAAGGAAATGTTGATTGAAATTAAATACAACATTATTTTCAATAATTTATATATTCATTATCGTTGTTATGTTACATATTTCAACAAAAATATTAGACTTATGTAGCAACAATAAATAATATTTTTTACACGTTATTCCTAATTAAAGCATGTTATGGTACATTGTCCAAAAAAAAATAGAGTCACGTCATAGGTCATTATGTTATTTTTATGTGAACTGTTTTCGAAAACTAAAATAAATAATATGTGGTATGTATATTCTATTTCAATATTTATTTTATAAAAAATATAAAGTGCTATATGATTATTAATATTATCTACTTGTTGAAACTTTTTCTTATAATGGAAAATCATCCTTGAATACGAATATTTTATTGAAATCCATTCTTAAGCTCCGATTTTATTCAAAATTAAGTACAGCCCCCTGCTTTCACACATATTGATTTGAAGAAAAAAGTAGTAGTAGTTGTTTCTCCAAGTTATTTGTTCCCGCAGCTATAAGTAAAGTTAAAACGATCCATTCCAGTAACATCCTTTCAAGGAAAAAAAAACCACTTTTTTAGCAAATAACACCATGGCCACAGTTTTTTGTTATTTGAAAGGTTTAATCTTGATGGATTCTTCCGAATAAGGGATAATTAGCCAATATTATACCAATTTTTAATGCCGAATACAACTAAAATCGATCTTATTTTTGTTCATACAAAAACCTTTTTAGTAGAATTGCGTTATTACCTCATATTCCATATTCAATTGACCTAGCTCCCTGCGAAAATCATTTTAGATAACTTTAGAAGTGATGGCATGAGTTTCCCGACATCCAAATTCATTGTATTCATCCATTATCTCATTTTATGATTTGTATTATAGTATTACTACCGAACAATTTTTTTAGAATCTACCAGAAGTTCGAGAGATATCTCAAGGTCCTTTAGGAGCACTTTATCATTTCATAACTACATTAATGCTGTTTGAAATTTACGTAACTCACCATGTCGATAGTTTTAAAGTGTATTATCTTGGATAGGAAAAGAAAATTAGCGATATTTTTTTTTCTAACTTCCTTTATTGTTCTGCAAGGATACTATCCTTGCTCAAAAAATTATAACCAAGATTTTAGATTTTTCTCAATGTTTGCGAGAGTGAATTCAATAAATATGATATAAGTATAAGTCATAGAGGACAAAATACATTATCCAAATATTTCAGTAAAATTTATAGCTCTATTTTGTACATTCAAATAAATTTAATATATTTGAGATGTAGGAACCAAGAAAAAATTAAATTTTCTCATTGGAATAAAGTTCTAAGTTGATTTTATCCTTATTTTGATATTTTTCAATTATTTTGTTTAATATTTCTAGAATTAATTGAATCCTTATTGTGACTCTTTCGGACACTATTTTTTTGGACACTATTTACATTTTAGCACACATAAAATTTAATTATTTTGGATACTTACATTGATATTAAGATTGCACATCGTAATCACCTTTTTGTTACATAATATTATACAAAAATCTACAAAAATTGTTTTCAACACAACAAACATTTTTAAAATGTTAATATCAAAATAATTGCACACAAAATTTCTATTGAAAATCAACTATTGCCATAGGCATAACAAACTTAAAATGATAAGCAGTTGCACGCAAATCCAAATGAAGGATTTTAAGCCTAAAGGGTCAAAAGTCATTTTTTTACAATAGTACCGTATAAGTGCCATAAGTAATAATATACAAATGTTTTCAAGTGTCAGTTTCTTCCAGAATTATATCCAAAACCATAAAGATGTACAGTGCCAACGTCTCGTTCTAAAGAGTTTGTGTTTGTGTGTGTGGAGGCAAGGTTACGGGCGCTGTTGTTGTTTTGTGTGGATTAACAGTATGTTTTTTAGTGATTAAAACTACAAGAAGAAATGTGATAAATGGAATGATAAGATTCTATCACAGAAACCTGGTTTCCACGGAGATAAGTACAAAAAATAGTACATTAGCAAAAACAAATATTAAAATATGTGTGTGTGAATTACGATTTGATGTTTGGTGGGGGTCATTTCCATTAGCACCAAGTCGGTGTTTCAGCAGCTATGGTCGAAACCGTCAACTCTAATTAAATCTTGGAAAATATTTGGCCAGAAAATTCAATGCTCAAGCAAACTGATAACGAAAAAGAGAATGCTCATGATAGCAACGAAGTTATAAATGATACTCTTATATTTTGCGATAAAATCAACGTTCCTTCAGAATCTTCAGAAGACCTTAGAAGAGGGATATTAGAAGATAACTTGAACGCTGACTTTACAGATGGAGAGGTAGTGAAAGAAATCACATTTGATGAAGATGAAACATTAGAGGAGCTTCCTAACGCTAAACATTCTGTCACCTCTGACGTAGATGTTTTAATACGCTGGAGCGAAAAGTGGGAAATTTTGATTCTAATATCTCTTCAAGAAGAAGCCACGACTAGCAGTCACTACAGGAAAAACAGACTTTTTCAATGTTTAAGATAAAAGATATTGTTTATGTTACAATTGATGCCTAAACTAATTTTGCGTGTAGGTTTTTCAATTTTTTACAGGGTAGGTGTTGATAATGAAAGATAGTAGATTTTTCTTGAGTATTATATGCGTATACACGGTTAAAATTGGTCAAAGTAGTAGAATATTTGAAAATACGAAGTTTTTTGGAAACCCGACAACCATCGGGCCCGTATCTGTTGGATTATTGAATGCCAACTGTACTTCAAAATGCACTAAAACATTTTAAAAAAGTGGATGTTTATTCTATTTTGTTACGACGTTATACTGTTATAGTAAGTAAGGAGTGTTGTCAGCTATTGCAAGTATGAATAATAAATTATGAAATAATGAAGTTGGAACTCAGACCCTTTAGAGTTACAATCTTTCATTCAAACGAACATATTTTTAGAGATTTCTACCAAGAGAACGTGTCCCATTGCTGTTGAAAGAAATCTTTATAATATTGACAAGAACAAATGTTCTTTAGTCACTTAAAACTCGTAGCTTTCTGATAAAGGTACAATATATCGTTAAAAAGTTGGACTTTCTCGAAGCAGTACTATGCTAAGCAGCAGATACAATATAATGTCTCATCATCACAAAGTATCGATTAAGTAATAGAGAAAACAAACTATAGTTCAAAAACTAACATGCTTTTATAGTTAAACAAACTAATGAGTTGAAAATAATTCTTAACATACGGCAGCTTATATTTTTGTAACACCTGTTAATCACATGCAATGGAAACATATGATAAATATATAGTTTTCCAATATAGTTTCCATTGAGGTTAACACATTCTCCCCTTCATTCAACTGTACACATACAGATAATCAACTCATTCTTAGCCTGCGCTATTGTGGCTAATGCAGAAAAACTTTTCGCAGCATCTCCTGCCGTTTTCCTTTCATTGTCTCACTAATATTGGAACTGAATTAGGAAATGAGCACCTGTGATTGTTTTCAGTGGATGTGGATCTACATGTATATACTACTCACTCTGCATTCACATCATGGGGATGGATTCATGTTATATCCATTGGTACTGATAATTGCATAACTTTTTTTACCTATTTTACGATGAAAGATTGCCGTAAATGCCTTTGCAAGTTTTTTGTGGTCCCCATAATACAGACAAGTTTTATCACCTCATTTTCGGGTATTGAATGACCAAATAACTGAAAAGGTTCGATAAGTGTGTACGGGATAATCAAAAACTTGATATTGGCTTGACATGAGTGAAATATCCATGCTAGTGTGGATTTATGAACAGATATCATTGTGATAGGAATTGTGACGTCGTTTGTGTGGCTCACGAGCTCTTATCGAATGGTTACTTATCTGTTACCGTCTCTATGGATTTTTAACTTGACATCTTCTGGTTTGATGCTTTGGTTCAAGATTTTCGAGTTTCAAAGCTGTGAAAAATGTATATGCAAACGAAGAAATATTGAATGGCCTCACCAAGTTTTTGGTAAACTGTAATCCTAGGGATTGCAGAAAATATCGAAGACTTTCAACCCCAAAACTAATATATTGGAATGAGTTCAACCGTTTCGATATATCATCATTAAAAGCTGGTGACTAGAATTGGGTATTAATTGTTTTTTCCTGAAATTTGAGTAATGCAAGAAACTTAGTTCTGTAATTTTCGTGCACCTGTAAAAGGCTAACTACGGTTTTTTTTGTGTGTTGTATTTTTTTCTCTGCAGCTTTGGGTTTTGGAGGAGAAATGAAAAATATTCTTAAATAGAACAAGGATCTTGAGTTATAATTTTATCACATAATAACTCATCCTGAAAAGAGCTAATTTCGCCCCCATGTAATGTAACAGGAATATTGAGAAAATTCCCGTGGCTGATCCTTTGTGAGTTCGCAAAAATCACAAGTTGCTAGCATTAATGAAAGTTTAGAAAAAAATAAAAACTCAATTTTAGTCACCGCCTTCCAAGGATAACATCCCGGAAAGGGGTGAACTGAGATGATTTTGTTATAGGAAAGACACAAGTTAATTTCATATGAGCAATCACCTACTGAATGTTGTCTCATGAATTTAGAAAAGCCCTGTATGAACGTCTACGAAGTGAACCTCAGCAATGGAGTGATTCTGCAGTTGCTTCACACATTTAATCGGTCAAATGAAATGTGAAACTAAATTCTATATTTCTTCTCTTAATCTCTTGTCTAAAAAGATACATTTTAATCAAAATTCTAGCTAGTTATCCCACTATTTCATCATGATAAAAGCTGGTTATGAGCAAAAATATATTTTTTCCATATTAAGAATTATTTTTTACTAGGCACTTCAACTATAAAAGCCTCTTGTTCAATGTATAATTTATCTTACTATGAAAAAAATCAAAACAGAACAAAATAGTTAATTATAGTTTATTGATGATCAATGCTGAATTTCGATATATCCTCATGATAAAAGGACTACTTCGCAATTGTTTGAATATGCTATTAATAAGGTCGCCAAACTACTGCATCACCATTTTGTGAGGGGCCTCGTTGCCCAGAATTATTGGTCAACCCTCTATTATGTCCATCATCTTGCCTAGCGGCGGCTGCTGCACAAGTCCCGTTATTGCTCAACAATAAATCAGTTGTACCATTAACCATCTGTCTTTGATTGCTAGTTGATAGATGATCCATAACACTTTGTAGATCATTATGTTGGCTATGCGTCGTATGCGTGTGCAGCGAATGGAAATTATGGCTTTGATTGGCGGCCGAATACAGTTGGGAATATAAGAGACCAGGGAGTACAGGATAAATAGAATTATTACAATTACTCGAGGAATATGAACTCTGAGACATATTTTGGTGTAAGAAATTTGAACTGTTGTTCACATGGTTCACACCTAGTGAAGTTTGCGAGTTTAGAAGTTCATCTTGAACAGGACTTTCAGCTGCACTAGAATTATCTGACAAACTTCTTGGTCCAGATAAAGTGAAATCCGTATGATTCGTAGAATACCGAGGAACTAATAGGGAAGATGTATGAGAAGGCGTGTGAGAATGGTTTGAGTGATTTTGAGATGATACTAAACCGAGATGTTGATCTAAATCTGTTGTTGTAGCTTCAGGTAATACTGAAACAATAAAAAGTGTATAAGGAAAAAATTAGTTCATATCGGGTAAAACGATTAACTTACATGAACTAACTGCTGAACTGGTAGTGAAGGCATCTTGTGTGGACGATTGATCAGGTGTACTTCCAGAAAATCCTAAAGCTGGAGTATTGAATTGTGTCGAAGGGGCAGCACAAGAGCCCAAAGCACCGGGAGTAAAATAAGATGAATAAGCTCCGGCAGTACTGTATCCCCAATGTGAATTAGTACTACTCAAACCAAACTGCGGCATATCTGGAACAAATAATAATTATTAGAATGTTATATTTGAATACGGGGTATAGAGTGCCCCTATCTTACGATAAGTTAAATAATAGAATAATAATCAATGGGATAATAAGGATGGGCTATTACTCTTGTGAACCATTTTTACAGCAGTGGAGTAATTCATTCAAATACAATATATAATCAATTTTTGTAGAACTACAAAAAATAACTGTTGTAAGTGAATTTTCTTCATCCGTTATTATCAGTAGTACTTGTGATAGTTGCACTTGTGAAATTGAAAACTTTGTAGCATTCAGTTATTTTTGTTTTTTACCTCCACAATTTTTCTTCCTATTTCTAACTTGTTATTTATGTTGTCGCCCATGTTATACTTGGCAACCACGGTTGATTTCCCCCTTTGCTTTTGCACTTATTCATACGACCCTGTAGTCAATTTGAGTTTTGCGTTATTCTGATTTAGCTCTTTCGCCATTTGGCATCAGCTCATTGAGGGCAGAAACGGTTTCTTTAATTCTGTTAACTGTTTTATCAATTTATTCTATGAATTCATTCATCTTTTTTTGGTCAAGAGTACTGCTTCTCTATTTTACTGTGCTACTTTGAGCAGAGCTGCATTCAGTTCACTCTTCATAGCGTACCATTTGCTATGTTAGTCAATATTATTACTAGAAAAATATTATCTGCGAAACTTATGCACCATGTTTAACATATCATCGTACAGTAAGTTCCACTGAGTTGGTCAAAGCACTGTGGGACTCCTCCACTCACTTTTTTAGCAATTAATTATTATTATTTAGATCTCCGACATAGGACGAGAGACTTCTAATCAAGCTTCTTCTTGTTTGAAGTTTGTTACACGATGCACTACGTCTAGTGTGAGCACAGTACGAAATCTTTTGTATAAAGTTGACTCCGGCTTCGGTGAAGATTCTAAAAACTTTTTCTATACTACTGTACACGGTTTGTTCTCCAAATTCAAATTGTCGGCGGAAAGTCTCCTGGTGCGCCCTAGCTATCTATCTAGGACTAGGTTTCCGTATAATTTCTCGTCTACCTTCAGTAAGCATATTGGTCTGTATGATGTAGGGTTTCCTAAAGATTCCTTCTTTACGTAATAAAATGAGTTTTGCCTCCTTCCAGTTGACTACGAAGCACATTTCTCGTATCAACTTATTGTAGACCCTAAGTAGGTATTGAGATCGTTCAAGTTCAATTTTATCACCCCACTTTAGATGTTCCTTGGTCGCGGGACCTTTTTATTCTTTACCACCTCTGATTATCTGTTATGCTCGCGGTTAATTCTAATATCTTGGAAGGGGTATTGCTACGTATTTGCTTTATCAAAAGCACTAGTACTATTTGTAGTATCCACCTCGTAGGTAAAACAATTAAAACCCACCAAATAGCACAATTAATGTTTGTATAAATAAATGGAATTGTTATTGCAGCGTCGAAACACCTACTAGCGCAAAAATGATGCAAAAGAAAAGAAGAAAGATCCAATATTCTTCTGTAATCTATGGATTAAGTGATAGTACCACATTATTTTCCTCTATCGTTACCTAACCTAATATTCGACCTCTAAGTCGGGGTGGAATATGACGATTTTACTTCATTGTCTGAGAAAGGAAAATCTCCATAAAAAACGTCACATTGCTCTAAGCATCTGTCTTTTGTTAAGGCATTATTTTCCTCCCTTTGTATGTGAGAAGCTATTACCTTTTGGTTATATGATTCGATAGAATAACTGAGAAAAACAAAATTCGAAACAAAAAAAAGGTAAACACTTGGAACACTAAATTTAGGTTTTAATGGATAGCACAATTTGTCTTCACGATCACTTGGACGATGTCAAAAATGAAAAGATATCCTCACAAACATCCTGTTTAAAAATAAAAATCGACTGATTCCACGATTATTCCTTAAAGTCACCAGTTTACGAAATAACGAATTTATTCTTTTCATTTGCAACAAACATTGACGGCAATGTTTAGACATATTCCCCAGAAGATAAAGAGTATCCAGTTCCAATAATCCACGGCTTTGTGTTTAACGTCGACCAATTTTATGATTCCCTATGTTGTCATTTTGTTGATCTGAATTGTACTATGTCAATGTGGCCGAAACAGATGATGAGCATATCGACCGGGTCATCCGCAGGTTTCATTCTGGTGGTTGATGAGTAAAGCATAGTCGTAGTGACTTTGTTTTTAAATGAGCAGAAAAATTAAAAAAAGAAATATGCGTTCATTGGAAGCTGGAAAAACAATGTTAATATAACTAAAATATCAGGCACTACATTGAAGGAAAAGTTAAAAACAAACAATTTCTTCAAAATCTACAGGAAAATATTAAGGATAAGAAAATGGAGAGGCCCCAGTTGGAGGAATAAATGGAAAGTTATTAAAAATTAGTAGCGATACTAGTTGAAATAAGTTTGAGAAGATAAGGCAATATATCAGTGTGTAGTCAAGTGTAAGCATTCATGAGAAAATACACCAAATAGAACAACTTTGGTTGAGAGAGAGGCATAAAATGTGCAAAAGGTAAACTGTAGAAATCAGTCTCTATAGGAGTTATTTGGTGGAATAACTAATTAATACTGATATTTAAATACTACCTCTCTATTACCTTTCCTCAGGATCTTTTGTTAACAAACAGAAGTTAAGCTGGACTTTTATGAAGCCTTGATGATAATTATACAGTTTCGTTTTCTGAAGGTGATAAATTTGTTATTAAAAAGACGATGTTAGGGTGAATTGATTGTAGTGGTAATGGTGTGCTTTCATAAATGTCTTTGTTTGGACTAGCGTATGGAATTCGGAATAGATCTCTCTTTTGAAAAGGAATCAATGCACGAAAGTTTTTAGAAAATAAAAGCGAAACGATAACTATGAAACTATGAGAAAATACAGTTTTCACGATTTTTTCCAAAGTGTAAGCTTGAAAATTGTCGATATATCTGATTTTACAGCTTTCAAGTAACGATGTGAAAGTTCGACCAAACCTATGCAGCAGGATGTTTACTTACAGTTAGGTTATGTCTGAAAAAATTAGAAGAACCAAAACGGATTAATTGAAAATATAAAACTGCTTAAGTCACAGTATCTGCGGTTACAATCAAATTTTTATGTGGGAGTTTCGAAGCTACCAAGAATAATATGAACGTGATAATAAACTTGGGGTCATCAACATTCATTGTAAGCATTTTGGATCACGAATAAATCGTCAATTAACTTGAGCAAAGCGTTGTTGCAGTGACGATTCAAATTGTGCAGGTGAAAATATCACAACTAGACGAATGTGTAATTAAGAACGAAATTTTATTTTAGATGGCTTGAAAAACGCCTTAAACTAAATAAGAAAGCAGAAATCGGCACTTGTTGGATGCTAGAGGGAAGTATTATGTTAAATGTCTATTGAAAATTCCATAATGAAATAAGATTAAGTTGAATTGATAGTCGCTTTTGGCATTTTCGCTGAAAAGTGTAAACCAATTGTTTGTGGTATCCATAGATTACAAATATAATTTTTGACGATTAAAACAGATTTATGAATGACTGATTGAGGCTTTTGTAGTAGAAGTTCAGCAAACGGTATTTTTGGTAACGAGTAGTCTATATTTCCGTGAAGATAGTCCGTTGGAGTAATAAAGCCGTTAGTTGTAATTATGCTGCCAAGTCCAAGCCAACTAACTTTATACATAAATCTTTGAAAAGTCGGTCCAACATTTCGAAGTCATGGACGAAAGGACATTCTTGATGATTGTGGGATTATGACGATGTTTGGTGTTAAGGGTGAATGAAAAACCAGAGATTTTTACTTGGCATCAAATTCTATCCAATGATTGACGGTATCGATAAACTTTTTGATTTTAAAGAAGGTCGAAAAGTTGTGTGATTAAATGTTGGATACTGGGAAGTGAGCGTAGATAATGAGTAATTATGGACATTCAGATACAAATACTCCATAAAGTGAAACATCTCATAGGTCAAAAATACACCTTGTACAAGTTATTACATTGATATAGAATGAAACTGGTAATTAAAGTTCGGAATAAAATTCGAATTAATATCAATTTGTTTAATTTTGAGAATAGGAACACTTTCATTCCTTTCAAGCATGAATGATCTTAATGTAATTTAAAAAAAATCAGAAAACTATTTTACATACAACGTCTACGTATAATGGTTGAAAATCTACGAGAAAATACTCAACAGAGATCTTTTATGACCTCAATAACGTAGTAACTCAGTTGAAAGATATTATTCAGCTCCAGTTGTAAAACTGCGGTACCGCTTTATATTTTGTACAATACTCAATAACAGAACATTTTTTGTGAATGAGACGGATTGATCATTAGTTTACTCTTCATTTATTTATAGCAGAATAATTTTCGGAGGCCTCACGCACACGCAACAAGGCATAACAGTCTTACACGTAGTGTTCGCGGTCAAGCTTTCTCCAAACACGCTGTGTAACCTGCGTCTCAATGTACACCCGGCCTAATCTGTTTTTCATCCATAATTATCTTTTTTTTTTCACATTTTAATCATTATCTTCATTCTAATTAGATAATGTGATTACAATACATTATAGTGATTTTATATAATTTTCATGAAATTGTCAACGACTGTTTAATGACTAAGTTCACAGAGTAACGTGTATTTTGGGAAAGAAAAAATTTGCTGGCGTTTCCATGGCCACTTGGTATTACTCTGAACTTTCCAAACGGAAAAAGTTTTATTATGGTGCAAAGATTTGAAGTTTGGAAACACACCTTCAGATATTGTTCGAAAAGCATCCGATTCTTGTGAAACCTTGCTTGGTAGCACATTATGACAAAAATAGCGAGTCCCGTGCTATAACTTATAACTGGAGGATTGAGAAGAGACGACATGGAATATACCAATCTTCCCCTATTAATAAAATTACCCAATAATGAAACCAAAGATACAGGAGAATCGTAGCGATTTCACAAAGTTTATGCGGGTTAAAAATAAAGCTATAAGCCTGTATCCTTCATCGATGACTGTATGGCTAACAAAATCAAAGTATCAAAAAGTGTATTAGAATCGATTCATTCTCCAACGCCACCGGAACATGAATACACAATATTGTTTCAGCAATTTCGACCAGACATTAACAAAACTGATTGGAGATAACTGTTAATTACAATTTTAAGTGAAATATGGAAATTAGTCAATGTATCATGTATTTTAATTTTGAACCTCGTTTTGAATACGCAAAACAATGTATTTATTGGAAAACTATAGTGTACGCCACTTGAGAGAATGTATAATTCTTTCTGGCTATGACTATTTTACATTTTACGTAGTTTTTTAAACCCAAATATTTTACAATACTATAGAGAAATTTCCCAAATGAGTTATTTCCATTAAGATATACGGTATAGTGGATTATCTGTTAGTGAAATGTAATATTTTATGAGCAGCTCTGTAACCATAAAGAAATCGAAGTTTCTATCTGATGAAAACTTGTTTTTTGTTAGATTTGGTTCCAACTGTTATCACAAAGATGAAGTTTTCATTTTCCGCATTTGAATACAAAAAATAATAATGCGATTTGGGTCATTAAAAACGCTTCATTTGGTTTCTCATGACTATATTTTAGAACATTTTCTCTAGATAACAAACTCGATTAATTGCTTAGTAACCTTTATTAAAACTCCAAATATCAATATTCTTATTAAATAGTATAGCCTTCTTTATCTCGAATATTCACCCTAGCCAGAGGAAATATTTTGCATATAACATCAAAGTTTATTTAAAGTTGTCTTTAAAATTTATTTATTTCAATCTTTTATTTTGAACGTTCACACATTAAGCATTTTAATACGTATCTCCTTAGATACAAAACGCAGACAATAATAATTTGAGGGTAACATAATATATGAAAATTGGTGGATCAAAGTGAATTTACAAAAATTGTTATTATTTAAAACATCAAAGCTACGTAGTTGAAGATTTCTGGCTACACTACCAACCAAAGAAACTCGGATTTGTGAGACTATCTCCATAAGAACATTTACATATTACCTTTAGTACATAACAAACTATTGACAAAAATTGGAAATTATTAGTATATATCAGTAGTGCTGGCGATACAAATTTCGATCTAAAACCAAAAATGATTCCGTCATTAACTGAAAATAATTTATGGAAGTCATTTTTCTGAGCTAAAAAAGTTAAAATTACAGCTATTAACGAGAAAGTCAACGAAAAATTACTGGAATGACAAATCTATCACGAAAAGTTATAACAAACTATTTAAGAAATTGTTGTAAGCAACACCTTAGGAAGTTGCTAGAATATGGATTTCAACTGGAAGTCTACAAGCATTCTATTTTTAAAACTTCTTCTAGATAATCTCTACTGATGAAAAGAAATTCAAATTAGATGGTCCTGGTGGCTTTAATTGTTACCAGAGCAAATTAAGAATTGAGATTCTAATATTTTTCAAGAAGACATTTTGAATGTGGCATTCCAATTCATTGGACTGCCCTGCATTCAATCGTAATTCTGAATAACAATGATATTCAACAATCGAACCAAGAAATATTTAACTATTGGTGTGGCTCTCGTGCTCCCCTATAGAAAATTTATAGCATGAACTCACAAATATCTGAAACCAGATTTATAAATCAATTTGTTCATAAAGAGTTTATAAGTTAATTAGAAAAAACGGAGAGTCAATCCACTATCAATTTAGTTCTAATTTTATGTTTAAAGTTTCATATATGTTTGTGGTTATGCACCATCTGCTTTAATGTCTATCATATATAATTATGTAAAACCGGTTCACAATTAGTGTTTTTCTCTATTATAGTTTCAATATTAATTACTTTAAATAATAGGATATCAACTTTGAAAAAACTAACATATTTTTGATAAACTCAGGTGTGGCTTTGGTTATTTATTTCATTTGATAAGCAGAATGAAATTTTCTAAATATACATCAGAAATGTGTTCGAAAACTTGGTGAATGCGCTGGGTGATAGAAAAAGTCAATAGATTATTTTCGAAAAAGTTTGTTATTATATATTTGTATTTGAACGCATCGTGTTTGTCGATCAAAACAGAAATAGATAAGGTAATATAAGATGTACGTTGTGTACACTAAGCAAAAATTTAGGAAACATGGAAAACAACGATTAAATAAAAATTTACATTATGGCAACAAGTTCAATCAACGTTATTTATATGCATCACTATTCTACTTGTTTATATATTTACGGTTTTTTGTGATTCACTCATGCTAATTAACATTGAGACTTTCATTAGCAAATACATTCTTTAAAAACCCTTTTCTTTTTTATAAAATCCAATACTTTTTCGATTAATAATTATCACGTAAACTCGTAGCCATTTCGATCATAAAATGAGTTTAAAGCATATTTTCCATTATAAAAATGTGTCTTTCTTTCAGAGATATCACAATTTCGTGGTTTTAGGCTTGAAATAATAAAAAACCGAAGGCCTTTTGATTAACGACAGATCCAAACGTCAATGTTGAAAGGCTACCTAGGCACTAGACAGACGCGTCTAATTTCTAATCTTAGATATTATCCAGAGGTTGTCCCATTCCTCACCAAGACGTAACACAAAAATTTAAATCATGAACTTTCATACTGTGGATATAAATTTCCTTAAGAGCAATAAATATTTAATTTTATTGAACCTATTCGTTTGTTCAAAGAAAGTGAATAAATTCGTAGTAGTGAAGATTGAAATGGAAAATTTTCGATGGAAATTCTCCAAATGATCTCTACCCTATATTCGTAGGACATTATTGCAGAATTATGGTTAGTTTCCGATAAGGACAAATTGCTTACTTCTTAGGTGAAAGCAGTTAAAACCTTAATTATTATCAGTATTTGAATAGTAACGATAGAAAAAAGTAGAATGATTATTGGAATGTGTTATTAGAAGAAGATTTATACCTCGGATAGAGACGATGAGTCTACACACTTATCTAGAAGAGCTTAGAGATCTTTACCTTCAAAGAACCTGTTAAAAAATATTATTTTGTCCATACAGTTTAATCTTGAGTAACGAGCTCAATTTGTTCCGGAGTCATATTCGTAAAGTGTTCTGTGAAACAATTTAGTCATAGGAATTGATATAAAATGTTTAAAAAAATGTGTATATCTTCTACTCTCAGAAAAATGCGATGAATTATTGGTAATTTCCTTACAATTTCATTTTTCTCCTTTCGCGGAACGAACCAGAATAGGAAATAGATATAAAGACACCAAAATAATTGCAATACATGATTAGTAACATACCAAATCCTTTTTGTCTAGAAAACTCTCTCAAGATATGTGTTTTTAGCAATAATGTTATATTTCGTTGACCGGTTTTTACAAGCTAGCATAATGCTGAATGTCTGGGATTGTCATTTATTGTACAACTCCACGTAACATATGAAAAAGATATCTGCTATGCTGGTGCACTGATCGCTTAATACTGATTAAAACTTCGGTAGCAGTAATAATTCAAATGAGTGTTTGTATATATTCAAATATGAACAAAATGAATTATTTCCTTTACATGTCATAGTAGATGAAGCTTGGGTATGCCATTGTCGCCAGAAATAACATCAAATTCGAAATAATGTACTTCATCAAAACGACGTACTTTGAAGATACTGTTTTTTTTTATATAATAAGACTACGGCCACATTGCTTTGAGATATCAAACTTTTAATTCATAGTACACATAGTACATGTGCAGCCCATTGCAAACACCAGAGTGCCCAATCTCTGAAATCACTCTGATGTGGATTCCAGGCCACGGATCATCAAGATTCATAGGCTTCTGAAAATTCCGAGTCGCAATCATTTCATGAAGCAGATTTTTACCTTAAAAACATCGAGATAATTCTGGACAGCTCTTGTTGTTTTGGCAAGGAACCGAAATAAACATCCGAGCACATCTATAATTCAAAAGCTGTCCATCGACAAAGACTATTGTATTTACATTAAAAAATCATATTCTTCTTCGATAATACCAATATCATAGGGGATTTCCCGTTATATCTGAGAAATTCACATAATTACCACAGTTATAAGTTTATTGGAGAACTTTAGAAACTCAGAATTTTTGGTTTTGGTTTTCATTTTCTAGCGAATTGTTATAATTGAATCGAATCAATTCAAAATTTGTAAAAACAATGCAAGCATACTCTCTATAATACGTGGAGAGCAATTCATTACCACGTTTATTCTCATGTCTATTTTGTAATTAACTGAGTCACGATATCACTAAAGCTAGACTATGGAATAGCTATTAAGTAACATAACTGTGAATTGATGAAAACAATATGAAATCTCTCATTTAAAAGTACTATTTCCTTCGACAGTTTAGTATGCCAGCTTATATGGAAGTAAAACAGTAGTCAGGCTTGTTAAAGAAGGGGCGAATAAACTCTTCGTTGGACCTGAAACCCCTCCGTGAAATTGGCTAGTAGTAAATAAGTACTAGGATGTATTGATACCTAGTTAGCCTAGATCAGTTCCATGCATAAACAAATTATTGCGTTACCATAGCAAAGAACAATAAATTATTAGAAGTGTCAGTGTAAAGTTTGACGTCAAAAAAGTAAACGAGAGTTACGCAATAAATTAAAAGATGTCCACCGAAATTGTGGAAATCAAAAAATTGGAGTATTGAGCCATCATCAAGTACATGTATTTAAAAGGGGTAAGAAGTGGGCAGATTTACGAAGGTATGCTTAATACCCTCAATGATCGATGTCCTTCGTATGCGACCGTGAAATATTGGACTGCAAGCTTCAAAAGACGTAAATCTTCTATTGAAGATGATGAACGATCGGGAAGACCAGTTTCTGTGACAGTCTCCGAAAGTATCGATGCAGTTCATGACATGATTTCGAATTGGGCTTAAACGGATATCTGAAGCACTGAATATTTCATACGAACGCGTTCATCATATAGTTCACGTCAATTTGGGCATGAGAAAATGGGTCCTCAAATGTTTGAATGTTGACCAAAAGCGTGCAAGGGTAGAAGCATCGCGAACGATCTGTGCTCGATTTGAAAACGATGTAGACTAACACCATTAAATTTTACCCTTTTTCTATTGATTATGAAATCAATTTAGTTCGGAAGCTATAGAATTTTGATGGAAAAAATAATTCAAAAAATATGCGAGAGCTATTGGATGACTTCAACCCAGATGTAGATGATACCTAGTAAATTATTGTCAGTGGTAGGTGGAATATTATCACAACATTATGTTTCGTCAATTTGAAACTACAATATAAAAACTAAAAAAAAATTAAGTCAACGTTTAGGAGATTTCGTTAAATAATAAAATATTTCTTTAGCAGTTGAGTAATTTTTCTATTAAAAAGTATACTTCATTATATAAACAAAGATCGCGCAGATTCACGTGGAAAGGAGTTTAGCAGATTTAACTCTTTCAACAAAAATTCGATTCGATAACACTTTTTTGATGATATCATTCAAATGCTTCAATTTGCTATTAGAAGTACGTCACTGGATCACATATCAAGTTTCTATACAACCTTCCCAACGTGTGTTATATTCATCTGTTTTTGAATCCATTTCAGGCCACAAAAACGAATTAATTGCTTTTTACTTTGCTCTTCAACGTTTTTTTTTTGTTGACGGTGGCGGGTGGCGGATTTCAAATTCAAATTATTGTTATTTAGTTATGGCAGTCCTTTATAATTGAGCGAAAAACTCTATTCGTTTAGTTCTTAAAATAGTGCTGTTGTTATATATTAAAAACCTAGCAAAATTGTTAAATAATGTATTTTTTTCAAATAATATTAGAAAAATACTACAAAACCATATTGTACATAACATGTACGTAAATGGACAACCATTGCAAAAAATAGTATGAGGTGAAAGAAGACACAGATGACATAGAAGGATCTATTGTGAAACTACTTATCAACGCAATTAAATTGGAAATTATCCTGTATTTTCACTGAGAGATCATTTCTTTGCTCCAATCCCACTGTGTTACATCATCTTTTTAACATAATTAAACTGCAAAATTGTTTTCTGATACCTGATCTAATCTTGTTATGAGTGCCAATCTATTCTATTAGTTCTCATATTTCATCCATAAAGTGTGTTTCTCTCCAATTTCTCCACATGACCTTGAATATTTTGTCCCTGGTTTTAATTGTCCATTATTGAAAGTCTCATTGTTTTAGCTTGACATCAGCTAGACATCACACACTATTACATCATTCTTCCTTAAAACCCATATTTTATTCCCCGAATAATGCGGTAGCTGGAGCAGTATCATACCAAAAACACCCAAATAATCCAAACTAAACATACATGTTTATTTCTGGGATCTATCTTAGTGACATACACGGCTAACTATTGTCATGGGACAATGCGACACAACGAAATCTCGATTCTAAGACCTTGCCAAATGAAATAATCCAAAAGTGAACAAAATAATGCATTCCATTTTAACAATAAAATCTGATCGTCCATCGCATCCACAAAGCTTTTGGGTGTTTTTGTATGGACATAAATTGAGAATTTCGAAGAAATAAAAATTATTCATATAATTTGTTCAGGTCCAATGAAACAAGATATCATAAAACTTGATCAACTTGCACCATGCAAAAATATGAGAATATGACAAACTTTATCTCTTTGTCGTAGTTTGTTTAGGACAGTTTCTCTTATTATGAACCAACAGTGATCAGATAACATTTTTTTATCCCAAAATCCCTGTAACGCTCTCCGAGTATCACTTTAAATGTGAAAGCAGGAAATGAATATTAAATCACACATTCATTCCTATCTTTCAACAACATCTTTATAATGTTCACTATTCTTATTTCTTACAAGTTCTTCGACAACCTTCCCAAATTACCTCGAAGCAGTTTTACAATTGATAGATGAGAAACTTTTAAGCTGAGGATGTTTTCTAATCTACCAATCTGTGGGCCAACAAATATTCCCAGTTTTCCTTCTTTGTTATTTGGAGATATTGGTGGAAAATATCGAAATGTATCACTATTAGTTCTAAGTTCCTTTACAAGTTTAATGTATAAAGTGTCGAATAAGCTATTCTGTGCTTACATAATGATGTTTTTTGTTCCTCTTGACCCACAGACAAAATGAAACATGCACCTTGTAAACAACAAACCGATAGCAGTGAGGTTGAATTCTGTTAAATTAACGTACACATCAATTCCTAGATACTATTAGAATTTACTGCGTCATATTGATATAGACGGTCGATCATCCTAGTAGAACAATTCTACAGCTTCTTCCACACTCTTGTCTTTATTCGCAATAGAAAATCTAAAATAGTGAATATATACACTTTTTAGAAAACCTGCGACGTCAAAATGTGTAAGCTAGTTTGATTAAAAAAATTGTTTTGTATAATATTCATTGTAAGTCAAATATTTTAATTATCGCTGCGAAATTTACAGGTACTTTATAAAATATACAAATTGGGGAAATAATAAAATCTCACCGTATAACGCAGAAAATCTTATTTCACGCTTATGCCGTTTTCTTATTAATTAAATCTGAACAGTCCATATATGGCAAATTTATGCACAAACAGATTAGAGAGAATATCCAGCATTACTGTTTGTATATCTGAGAGCAGAGATAGAACACACTTTACATTCAAATCAGTACGTTTCAGAATGAATGGGTTTTGTTTTCATTTAGAAATGTGTATCCCTTGGGGAAAATAAAAGGGTACCTCTAAATTAGATATGTTGGACCGTAAAAGAGGATCCTTCCGAATAGGACGTTTTATTATTTATTTCTATTAGATTGAATATTCCATTTATTTGTTTCAATCTCACGACTTTCTCCACTTGAAACATAAGGAACATATTTTTGAGATATCACGATTTAAGTTGGTTCATCGAGAATTAAATTTTGACAACATTCTATTTAAAGAAAAATGTTAATAAAGACAGTCTAAACGCATTTTGAGGGATGTAAATAACAATTACCATAAGTATCGATTGATGTTTATGACGGGTTGTAAGTTGTAGGGTGATGATAATTTATGGCATATAAATCATGTATCTTATATACTTAGTATTGATACCGAATCATACCTATATTTAGATTTTAGACAGTGGAATAAATTTATTTAGAAGCCTGCGACGCCACGATGATTCCTCAATTCTGGAAAACTTTCATGAACTAAAACGAGGGCAACCTAGAAGACTGAAAAGAAACTACTTTGTCAATTAGAATCAAAGGCAGATAGGTTTTCTTTCTAATATTTTGAGTTTCGATAATCAATGGTATTACCTGGTATTACTTCCAAATTGCCACGTCATTATTTCCCTATATTCCGAAAAAGTGGCATTTCTTTCATGCGCGGAATTGAATATTATTAGTATAGAAGTTGTTTACAGAGTTGAATGCATTTTCCAGTAAATATACCCTCAAACTATTGCAGGATTTCAATTGGTAAGTGATTGTGCATTTTTTTAAAATGTAAAATATTGAGCCCTCAACTAATTCTAAAGATGGAGTAGGTAGGTAAAGGACATGCTTTGCATTCCTAAGTGGATAGATGCGCAATGAACTTTCTGAAATTAGGCAAACGGATTCAAAGATAAATAAGGAAGAAAGAGCAAGAATTTTTAATCTTTTAAAGAAGTCTCTGCGTTGAGACCTGCTGTTTAGTCCTAGTAAAAATCTAACAGCTCTCTTGTAGTTGAGTGACACCAGAGGAATATCCGAGATGCGACTCAATAAGGGAATAATAAACTGTCAAGGAGGTGGATAAGTTCAGTTATTTGGAAACTGCTCTCAGCCCAAACCAGGATGAACTTAATTTTTTAGATAAGACGTCAATCTGCAACTCCCACTTCAAGGAATTATTCACCTAAGAATTTTATAGATTCAACGACGTCGATGGTGGTGTTATTTAATAAAAAAGGCTGCAATGTATTTTTATATGATACAACTGTAGTTTTAGAAATGTTGAAACAGAGAAGATTGGGATTGCACCTTTATAAACAGAAGAAACAAAATAGGGTCTAGTAATGAGCCTTGAGGCACTCTACATTTTATTAGCTTGCAAGAAGACATCGTTGTATCAACCATTACAAGCTGACTTCTGTTAGTAACGTATGACTTAAACCATGTAAGAGGTGTTCCACTGAAACCGTAGTACTGCAACTTGTTCATTAAAATATTATGATTAACACAATAAAAAGCCTTAGAGAAATCACAAACAGTTGTTGCAGTAGAGTGAGGTCTGTTTAGGCTAGAGTAGACATTATTAAGGAGGAAAAATATAGAATTATTGGTGCATTTGTTACTTAAAAACCCAAATTGAAGAGTAGTAAGTATTTTATATATTTTATATATAATGATAAAAGCCTTTTTAACCAATCTTTCTATGATCTTAGATTACGTGGGAAGGAGAGGTTTTGGTAGGGACCAATACGGTTATGAAAGGGTCTTGGAAATGTGTATTGGAAATATTTGGGATAATTGTGTTTGACACACCGTAAAACTGATTAAAGATTTGAATGAATACTAGTGAAGACATATAAGATTCTGAATCAGATAAACTCTAAAGCAAGATGTTCTGTTGTAATTCCATAGTCGTAGTCAAATATTCTGCTATCAACGTTCCACTAGTCTGAAACTACTAATGCTCCTAATATAAATCAGTTTATTAAGTGTAATTTAGTACATTTAGTAAGAGGACACCAGTTGATAGACTGAAAGTATAAAGAGATTTTTATTTTATTCAGATGAATATTGATGCTTACGTATTACTCTCTTGATAAATTTTAAAACGTCGAGAAAATGATCTGACAACAGACATTGAAATATGAATTTTTTCGAATCTTTCTCTCCATTCTATTATCAAAATATGGAAAAATATTTCCATAAAATTTGGGTCAAAAGTGAATTCATTTTGTTCGAGAAATTGCTCCACTCGTTTCGTTCCTTTCGCATTTTTTTCATCAAACAATAAATCATCACTCCCAACACTCACATCATATATAGCTGTTAATTATTGATACAACATAAATAATAGAATAATTTTGAACTTACTGTTACAGTTTCCTATTGGTGGCATTCGAAATCCTGATAAAGGGTCAGAGGCTGCAAAAGGAAACGGACGTTGACCGAAGGCGAAATGGAATTGTTGCTGTTGTCCTAGAAGAGAAAGCACTATATTAGACTAAATTACTGTCCCAATCTATCATTGATTGAAATATCACCATTAAATCATCTTTCTTGGATAAAAATTATCGACAATAGGAACAAAATACGAAAACATATAGTTACTTCTTGCATGTATCTGGTTCTAATCCCTTTTGTCCGAAATTTGTGCTGTCAAACCTCAGAAGAAAAGTATCTCAATAACTAAACATGTTAGTGGTAAATTTAGGGGCTGTTCCCACCTAATTGGGGAGAGATAAGAGGTGAAATCGTTTATTGGCGATTTTGGAGGGATTTACTTTATTGTATCTACAAAATTAGTCATGTGGGTATCGAAAAGTGTAAGCCATCCGAGTCTACTCGCGGATAAAATGAATAGATTTTATCTTCTATTATAATGTATTTCCTGTGACAGTTGTACTTGTTATATTATTAGCACTTGGTAGAGCTATTCTGGTTGATTATTCATTACCATCTAAAACTTTGTTTTAGAAACATACCAATTCAGTCAACTTATTGTGACAACTTTTTGTATGGTGTTTGTTCCAATCTGATCATTGAGAAATGAAGACTTTGATGTGGCATGAGGTGGTCGCAGTGAATATATTCTCCATAAATTATCTCTTTGCTCTTATTATTTTCTCGACAACATTATATTTATGTTGGTGTATTCTGGATTTCAAGTACTGTTTAGTCATACCGATGTAACTCAACCCAACATCATTTCACCGATGGTCACAACTTTAATTTTGATGATGTGAAAATTCCAGATAAGGATATAAATATTGAAAAAGATCTATCAGCGAAATGATATACATAAAACTGAATGATGCAGTTAATATCCCTACTGAGTATTAATATTCATGTGAAGTAAATGGTTTTTGTTATTAGATAAGTATCTTAGTTTTCAGTAGGTATTGAATATTATTTTCTACGTAATAAACAATAAAATTATGTTGAAACTTCTACGTCTTATGAATTATCTGTGAGTGGTCATCTACTTTTTAAAATATTCACTGGCTTTGCTGAACATCTGGGAACTCTTTCCACTTATAGCACAGGAGAGCACAATGTGTACTCTGTATACCTTCTCCTGAACCAATATTTTTGAGAAATTGGAATACTTAGTCACTCTACTTCAATATATATTTAATTTATAATTAATGTGTAGTAGTCCGGGGAAACGACACTTTGCTTTATCCATTACTATTGGCTGGAATTTGCTTCATGGATGGTTGATCTCAGTCGTAGGAATCTATAATGACTTTCTTTTTATGATAGTCTATAATATTTTCGGAAAGTTGTCTTGTATACTGCATAAAGCACAGCAACTTCAGTGTTTGTTTGGTCCACTTTTTTGTAACTGTTATCTTAACTGCACAATTTTTCCTTCCTCAGATAATTAGGTTGAATATCTTTTTCTAAAGTAGCTTCTCTTTTCTTATAATGTTCCCGACAGTATGCATGTATTGCCTCCACTATTGTTTTTTCAGTTGAATCGTTTCGTCTTCACCACGTCATGTACTCCACTTAATCCAAGATTGTACTTTTCAATTTTGCTAATTTAATTACCTATTAGTCTTAGTTGTGAAAGTGAATGGGATCGAACCGTCATATTAGGAATGAACAGAAATACCATTAAATGGTACAGGATAACTTCAAAGCAGTGGACAAAACTGGAATAGAAGAGCCAAACTCTTTGATAGCTTAAGCAATAGACCAAGTATTTTTTAAGTATGTGAAACATGGGTTCAGTTTATCTTTGGAAGGAAGTATCACAAATAGAAGATTATCATTTTTTACGACTGCTAGGTACAGCTCTAAGCTCCAATCTCATGAGATTTGATTTGGTTTGATAATGATAAAGATACTCCTGGGAATCTATAACCAACAAAGATATGTTGAATGTATTAACCTAAATGAGAACATTCTAAGACTATTAACCTAATACCTTCGATTTAGCAGAGGGTAGCTTGTGCAGCTTCAGCTATTTCCACATTATCTGGAAGTGCGAGAATCTTCTAACAGAACATTATATGTGGGATCGTATGAAATAAAAAAACGAAGATCTTCGTCAGCGAGATCCACATCTTGAACTTTCTGAAAGGGGTGTGATTAATAGATCAGCTATGAACACTGAGCATCCTTAGTACCAAGGCAATAAGACAACACATAATAGTAAATGCTTTGTATCGCAGTATATATGACACCTTGAATTATACATAGTCTCTACTTGGTTTTTTGCAATTCAGTATTCTACGTCAAAATCTTTCACTTTCTCTATTTTTAACGTACAAAAATCATTTTCTATTCATTATAACGAGCTACATATTCTATTTTTTCCATCAGAATATTTTTTATGGTATTTCTAGTATACTAAATTACCCATCTCATATTGATTTGTTTATATTATTGAATATCATGATAAAGTCGCTATGAAAGCGAAAGAAGATAATAAAAAAAATTAAAAGATATTTTGCATAATCTACAGCACCGAATTTCCCTAATTTTGCAAGGAAAGCACTCTCGAAATGGATTAACGGAATGAATTGGTTGATTAATTAATTAAAACTAGTTCATCTGCTTCTCTTGTTCGAAATTCGAGCACTATTTTCAACTGCCGTCTTCTGATATCTCTCGTGTTCTCTTTTCTGCCGAGGATACTCAATTTACATGGAATTGTTAAACTTCCCAGTACAGAGTGATTCATATGAATTTTAATGACTATTACCTCAATTTATTTACAGTAGTTGAGCGTATGAAGTGAAGAATCTTACAAATTAAACAATTTATAAATAGCTAGTCAAAAGTTGAGGATATTGATTGGACTAAAATTTGAAACAAATTCATTGATATTCGTTAAGTAACAACTGCCAAAAACGAATCATAAAATCTTGTTTTCTAATCTCAGAATACTGAATATCAAATGAATTGGTAATATAAAATTATATAACAAGATTATTATCAAGGAATTGAATTCACAATAAAATTCAAACAGCATATTTAATATTCAGTGTCATCTTTATTTACACTGAACCACATCTTTTCCGCAGGCTTTTGATCAAGTTGTCCTATAAATTTTGTAAGATTTCTGCCTAAAGATGTGACATGAATTGTATAAGTTGGTCGCGGATTGTGGTTATCAATGACTTTTTGTACCTGATTCCAAACATGCTTTATAGGAATTCAGATTTCTCAAGTAGAAGCGATAAATGATGGAAATCTTCATCCTCCATCTCTTATGAAATCTACGCAGCTCGATATGGTTTAGCGTTATCATGAATAAAAATAGACTGGGCGCCTATAAAGGCATCAAATTAAAATAAATTCTTGCCCAAATTGTATGGCGTCTCTTCGAAAGGGGTGAATTTATCATGGAAACGTCGCGAGCATCCATGTATTTATCCATATTCGTTCTTCTCTATTATCTGAGACACATGTAACGACTTTCGGTCTTCTAGTTTTCCGTTTTTACAGTATCCCGGAATATATTAAGCATCCTTTTGCATCCTAAGCATTCTATATCCGTTTGTGTTGATCCTGCTTCTAAATAGCTTGAGAAGAATCTGGACAGTTAATTTTCTTCTATTATGGAAATTGAAGAAAATTTTAAAAAGTCCTATCAACATAATAACATATGAATACAAATAACTTGAACTTTCAAATGGGTTTGTATTTGATCACGTCAATTTACTAATTACAGAAACAAACGAGGCTCAAAGTGCAATACTGGAGAAGGTAAGTTTGTTCCCCATTATAACTCATCTACGTTGTCGTCCCCAGTATTTTACGGAGAGGCCAGCAGAGCCGATGTCGGATAGTCTCATCTTTCCGTTACATTCTTTGCAATAGTTTTCCATTTCCTTGGATGTTACTATCTTTTCTGTATTCCCTTCACCGATTCTTGGCAAAGTATCCCAATCATTCTGTTTGACCATATATCCTGATGTTTTACCCTGATTCCTGAAACTAGAATCTTTTAACAATTCCATCGGTAGTAGCACAGTTACTGCCTTTCTGGTATTTTCTCCCCTCTTCCTACCCTGAGCAAGCCTATCTACCTCAAAGTTTCCTTCCATCTCATAGTGTCTATGTACCCAACAGAGGCTTACTTCATTATCACTAAGCCAGAAAAGTTTGATAAATTATTATTACTTTCTATTCTGTCCTTTTTAATGCTATTGTTCCTAAAGTTTTCTGGCCGTTTGTGTAGATTGTTATTTTACTGTTTGTTTCATAAATATTCATGTCCATAACAGTCTGGTAGCCTTCTCTATTGCGAGAATTTTCTCTTGAAGAATATTTCAAATAGTTGTCAGTTTGTATGACTTTTGGATGTTTAGCTCGACTCCTATTCTACTTTGAGATTGAGATTTCACTATCTGTTATGATAAATTTCTAATCCCATTCTTCTATCCTTTCCTTGAAGTTAGTTTTCGTGATCATATAGTCAGTATTCTTCGCTGAATGGTTCCATCAGGGCTGGATTTGCTTATATTGTTGCTTGTGCAGGTGTTGCAGGTGCTATTCTCATGAGATTATTTTTGTTTGTATTGTTGCTCGTAGATTCTCATCACACTATGAGCCATAGGTTATGATATTATTGCTGCACACCTTCGGTTGTAGCTTCCAATTATTCCAAACATCTTTCTACAGGTGTAGAAACCTGACTAACGCAGAACAAATTCAAAATTGGGCATTCTACATAACTTGTTACGTCAAAGGTACTTATTACTCTTCTTACATGCATTGAGAAATTGAAGACATCCAAACTATGGAGTGATTTAGAACATCTTTTCAAACAGTTCCAATTGATATATATTGATCGCATTAGTTTGGTCACCTGGGTTATTTTCTCGTAACTTCTGTTCAAATACCAAAAATTTTGAACCATTCCAACATTCCGAGCCTGAATTCATCTCTTAAGGTGAAGAAGTGGATATGAATAATCAGAGGAAGTTGAGTCAACATTATCCACATATTCTGAGCCCGTAAAATATTCGTTGCCCTTCAGAACAAAACGAAGAAGTGTGCTAGCCTTCAATATATATGTAGGTGCTCATTCTACTAGAAACCAAATGGAACTATACAAAACCAATACAACAAAAACGTAGAAAGTGGAAAAGGAAAATCTAGAATGTTTTATTTACCCGGCGAAGAATGTTTAGAAAGAGATGTGAGCAAACAATTTTTCTAAACAATATCAAGACGTCAGTCGTAAATAAAAATGAATTTGAGTTGTTTAAAGAGAAGCTCCTTTCAGATGAATCACATTACTGTAGAGAGTAAAGTAACCATACAAGACATCGTTTCCCAGATTGAACTCTAGGTGAAACGAATTATTTATACTCAGAAAAGACAAAGGATCATCTGACTTACAATATTTTCATAGACACTTGCTGTAGAGGGTATAATTTAAACTTCCTTTCTCAGGTTTCAGACACCTATAGAAAGTATGACTTATCCATTGTTCAAATTGCAGCAGCAGAAGAAGCCAGAGAGCTAGATATTGTCCAAAATATTATACCGAAGTGGCTTGGAAGATGGAACTGCATTAATATATTCCGACCTGATAAAGACTTTACCTATCCCCGCAAGTAACCTGAGGTCATATAACTGGCTCAGTACATGAGAAGGAGACTTGAAAGTTTTAAATAAATTTTCACTCTTAGATTTTCTGTTTTTTATCTATAAGTTTGTACTCAACAAAAATATTCAATACTCAGACAATAGAAACTACAAATATCTATGAGGGCGTGTCTTAGTTACAAAGGGGCGAACACCATCGTAAATATTGAGTTAATACAAAGTGTAATATTTAAGTTAATTCGATTCGAGATGTCGCGTCGATGGATAAAAAAGTGAGAAAATAGTGTCAAAAAACAACTGTGGAAGGTGGAGAGAGGTAAACTTCATTTCATGCAGTTAGAAAAGTTAAAAAGGCAGTTTGGAATTCCATGCTTCAGGCATCAGTCAGGCGGATGGCGAAGGATTTTTGTTTTATTGAGATAAATAATTTTCAGAAAAAAGATGAAAAAAAAATTCACCTATAATATTTAAACGCATCGGTCGAATGCACCGTTGAAATTTTGTGAAAATTCATGATATTATTTGCTCACACAATAAATATTAGGAATCCAAATGATGAAGAACAAGATGAGATCAATAGTCATAGAAAAAATCAACTATTAAATGGAGGCATATTTTCTTTCCAATATCTCATTGTCCATGATTTATATTTTGTTGAGAGCCGCCCGGAAATTAAATAATTATTGGTAGAAAGAGATAAAGAAGCGCTTCAAATTATAAATTTTTAATTTCTACAATAACAAAGTTCAAACCAATTATCCAATGAATTAATAAAACTTTGTCCCATTAAGTTAATACCACTATTTTGTGATGGGTTCAGAAAATAGACATTCTAAATGGTTTTCACTTAATCTGGATTCTTGTAAAACAAAGTTCTAGCCCGAAATCGTGCGTAGACAAAACATTAATAGATTCCTGGTGAATATTAAAGACCGAAGAGAAAGTGAGGTCGTTGTTTGAGTAATTTATCACCGTAAACTCGGTTTATACTCATTCCTAAGAATGCGTGGAAGGAAAGATAAAAATAAAGACGAAAACTGTGTGTTGATAACTCCCTTGTCCCTATAAAGTCCATGTCTTTCTTGAGTAATCCCTTCAGCAACAGGTTTAAAGGGGTTCTTAAAATAGCATTCACGATATTGGAGAATTGATAATGATTTATTTTGGAATTGTACACAACAAAAATGTTTATAAATCATCCAGTGAATGTTGATTAGATTATTAATAATATTGACTTCATTTGATTCTACAAAAGAGTTTATAGATCCAAAAAAACAAGATTTAGGATACTTATGTCTGTAATTCAAATATGAGCAATTCTTACACGTGCCTTTTTATCTCAATATTCAATGAATGAAAGATATTAATGAAATAAGCTGCATTTTCTTCCTCTCGTTTTATCATCTATTTATTTCTTTCATTATTTTATCTTCACAACAAATAAGAACACGATTTTAATGTTCTATTTCAAGAATAAGTTCCCTTTATCTATCATTTTCCCTATTTTTACTTTCCATCTATAGTTTATCACTTACTTTCCTTGTTATACGAAGGTTTTTTGAGAAGTATCCGTCCTCAACGTGTAAAGATATCAGTACACAGATGTCAAAAGCTTTTGACCAAAAACCTATTTAAATGAGCCTTTCTCAGGCTTTTCTTGCTGTGATTAAGCAGAATTAGTCGGAGATGTTATATCGACTCATAATTGTAGATGGAACTTGGATCCTCCAAATCACTTATGAAACGAGGAAATAGCAAAGTCTGTCAATTTCAGAGACAAACCTGCTTCGAAGTATGTAAATGCAAAAATTTATGACGACAGTGTTCATCAATTGTCTTGGAAAAACTAAAACAATAACAGAAGAGTATTATACATTATTTTTTGATGGGGTGGAGGTAGAAATAAAGAACATTTCATTTCTGGGAGAAATCTTTTCATTAGACGAGGGCGTTAACGCATACCTGAGTGTCTATTTCAAGGAGAAAGAGTATGATTTGGAAGAGTTAAAGAGGTAGACCATCGCTGGGAGGTGTATAAACTTAAATTGGTCAAACATTTAACGACATATTAATTTTCTTCATGTTTGACAATGCCGCAAGCACTTTTTCTGTTAGTATAACGGTTTTGCTATCTTCAATATATAAGTTGAAATCAATTTATTTCCAGCTTTTCCTTCAAAGTTCCGGTTTCAAATCCACCACGGTGTTGTATTGAAAGATTCGCGGCATCATCTGAAAGTCAATTATTGTTTTCAGCTCGTCGCCAGCGTAGTAACTCCTAGACGTCTAAAATCTACGTTGTTACTTACCACCAAGATAACTACTCTCATGAAAATAGCTGGTCAGTACCCTAAAACCCTGAATTATGCAACTTCATTACTCTACGTTAGTATCTGTGATCGTTCCACTATTCTAAATCTTTTTTGACCAGAGCTAGGCCACACAGTCATGGATAAATTCCAGTGAACCGTCGAATGTTCAAAGTTGAGTTTCCCAGTCTTATACCATTTCTGATTCATAGGTCTTCCAATATTGATCGTAGGGGACAGATAAGAACAAATTTGGGTTTTCTGATTTTTATTTGATATGACGAGAGCAGCAATATTTGTCTTTTACTTTAAATCTTAGAAAATTTTGAAAGCACCTCATGCATCAACGTTTTCATACGGTTTAAATCATATTTGCATCGCATACACACATTAACGGAAACAAAATCCATATTATAGTTAAAAGCGAGTTCCTTGTAACGTTATAAAGCATCAGAGAGGGCATCCTATAAACTGGCACACAAAGTTTCTCGCAAGTTGCTTACTATCTGCCGGTTACAAGACTTGCGGTTTCCTTAATGCCTCTAACTAGACGCTGCCTCTTCCTGAAGTTCTATGATTTATATCGTACTTGTTTCTAATAATTCATTTGAAATTTAGCTGTTGAAGCTTGTTTCGACTTGATTTCTCAACTAAAAATTTTAATCAACATTTTTAAGTGATCATTTTCAATAATAACATCTGTTCTCTTTTAAGTTTCGATTAAAGCTTTTCATACATTTATTGATACGTATAACTTTTCAATAAGTTATTATTGGATTTCTTTCCACTGAATAAAAATCGTTTCACCACTATTTTTGATGGAATAAAATGAAAAACAGACTTAAAAGCGTGTCGCTTTCTCGAATTAAATCAAACTTTAATTTATAACAAGCTTCATTCACCTCCGTTAAAAATATCTGCTAGATTTTGATTAAAATATGTGGCATTTCGGAAATCTACCAAATTCTTGACTACTAAAATATACTATCGTAATAAATTGAATCAAAATATACGATAATGGGCGAGTATGGTGGGTGAGGAGTTATCGCCCTTCCCTAGCTATTGGTTTTTT
This sequence comes from Diorhabda sublineata, assembly GCF_026230105.1. NCBI lineage: Eukaryota > Metazoa > Arthropoda > Insecta > Coleoptera > Chrysomelidae > Diorhabda > Diorhabda sublineata. The sequence goes on from NC_079477.1 coordinate 34,414,243, forward strand.
TTTAGGTTCTTCTTACACAGTACGGTGTTGCATTGTGTTGTTCAAAGATCTGCATTACTACTTTATAAACCCCAAACACACGAGATATAAACAGTACTTCGTGGTGATTGATTTGGAGAAAGCTAGTATCTTATGCGTTTCGAGTTATCATAAAGGACCCAATTTTCGTCACCAGCGGTCAAGCGACCAGAGACGGATCTATATACCGCAAGTAATATTATGTAAGAACGTAGCTTCAAAATTATATTTTCATGAATTTACGAATCAGCACTATTCACAAGGAAAATGTTTGATGCTGCGCTCCTGCATTGAACCTTCGATATCACTACAGGCACATAACGAATTTTCTATACTATAAAAGTTGAAAAACATAATGGCTCTTTCTATTTTCTAGTTTTGTCTCTTTGGAAGGGGGTTCCACTCCTTAGAACAGGATTCAAGTTCTGACTATTGCTTTAATAACCCTAACTCTTTTTGAAAATGTAGTCGCCGGCTCTCTAGCCAGCAGGGCATATGGAATCGGTGCGTAATTATCTCCACCATATCCAAAGCAATATCTCAAAGGTGCCGCAACTACCAGTAAGTCTGCATTTTGAGGAACAGACTTAGGCCGAAAAAATACATGAGGTAAGCCTTGCCTACATTTTCAGGAACAATACTCTGATTTTTGACCAGAAATTCTCAAAAAATATAACAAAACTTGTTGTGAAGAAATTTTGTAACTGCTGCGCGTGCTTTTCATCGTTGAAAAAAGTTTCCCAATTACGTAGAACCATTCACTGCATCCTTAAATATGAACTTAGTGAGGGAATTAATAACTCACTCTATATAATCTTTCAGCTAATAAGTACAGGCCAATTTAGTGAACGCTAAGAAAATTTAGTACCTGCTAAAACGCGTAACGCGAATTGAAAACCATTAAAAACATTAGAAATTTATGGATATTTTTCCTACTATTTGCACAGTATTAGTATTATAAAAATAGTTGTTGTTCGAACTGTGTTAAAAAAATCGTGTAGGCCAGTGTAATGAAATTATCAAAAACAATGAAATATAAGTCAGTGGCTTATAATGAAGGAATTAGTGAATTAGCAGAATCTGATTCAAAATAGTTGTTTTCTCTGAAGTTGTCTGTTGCACAATATCATTAAACTCTAACGTCACTTTTTCTTGTAAGATACACAAACTTTGTAACCTCAAAATTCTCTAATTTCTAAATTTATACATTTTATCAAATTATAAATTAAAGTGAAATTGATAAAGCAACAATTGTTCTGTGTACCATCTAAATTGTATATTTGTTATTTCTTCTTGTATTACAAATTGTTTTCCAATTCACATTTGTCATGTTTCTTTCCTTTGACGCTCATTATGTTGGTAGGGTGTTCTGATCGTAAAGCTAAACAAAAAGTTAATAATTTGTCGGTTAGATCTTTGAAACGGATACTTAAAAAGCAAAAAGCTCAAAAACCGGCTGGCACCGCGATGTCATGACTTCATAAACCACCGGGCTGCGTCTCAAAAGAAAATGAAATTATGTTCTATAAACGACCCAAGCACCAGATGTTTTTTTATTCGAAACAATTTTCCAGTCAACTCCAACGTTTTGTTTCTCGAGTGAAGAATATCGTGTGATATCTTGGGTGGCAAGAAGTTCATGTGGAAAATATGTTTTTGTATTTTTATTTACAGCTATTTACAATAGGACATAGCACGTTCATCACAGTGTGTTTATGAAGTTACGTAACTCACTAATATTTAGATTACTGTTTAGTTGATGAAATAAAGTTGAGACCGCATAATTATAACTTTATATATACTGGATTTAGTGAAATATATGAGTTTTTGATGTTATTGTATCAGATGCTCTTCTACAATTTTACAGTGATTTGCCCAGATAGTAATTGGACGGTGCACAGTGGTGCCAGAGCAGCAAATATTTGAATTTCATGGGTATTCTCAATAATTTAGTCAGAATAATAAGAGTTTGACTAAATTACACACTTTTCTATATAAGAGATATATATTTCTGAAAGAGGGAGGAAAAATTCATCAAATGTTTCCCTGTCCTACGATGGCCAAGCCACACCTTGGTCACACTGGGCTTTATAACGTAATAAGTTACGAATTTTAAATAAGCATTGAATACAATTGTGATGACAGAAAAAGCTTCGGCTTCCTCTGATATGTTGAGCTCACTTTTGGCGTTACAATTGGCTTAAATTGCCATACTAAAAGTCATAAATAGCAATGGTATGAACGATCCAGAAAAATTGCAGCTCTTTTCAAAAGAAACAGCAGATATGGCTATTGAGAAGTATCCACGGAAATCCATGATGCAACTAAGGAATTGTTAGTTTCCTTGAATTTGAAATCGCGATTTTCTTTTCAAATTGAACAACTTCTGACTTACTTAGAACCTCTAGTTTCATTATTTACAAACTCCTCCGCTTCATTGAATTTTTAATTGTAAGCATGATTCAATTTGAATTTTTTTCTGGCCAATAGACTTTCAATTCCTCATCAGTTTTTCAACTTTCTTCAAAATTCCTATAAAAACAAATTAATTGTGTATTTTTTGCTCTGAGTCGAATGAGAACAGCCCCAGGTTTCTACGTCAATCTCGAGATTTTGAATTTTTCTCGCTATTTCGTCATTCGGCTCCACTATGCCATGTACTACCGTTGGGTAAAGCTACTTGACGTCAAATCACAATATCCTTCCACCTATTTCGTATTTGCACTAAGCAAGAAAGAAAGAGAAGAGATAGAAACAAAAATCGAGTTGCTACAAGGTCGATTGTCGACTTCTAAATACAAAATATTGCACTTAGAATTACAAATTCGACGGTAAAAAAATTTCATTTGAATATGGTGTTTTGGATGATAGTTTTTCACAATGCCATTAGCTATTCACAGCAGTTTTTTGTCTATTAATGTTATCGAAGATGTGCATATTATTTTTAAGAATGTATTGATACTAACAAATCCATGATATGGGCCGTGAAGCCGGTCCAGTCCTGTTAGAATGGAGCTCTAGAATTTGCCGAATACGCCGAATCGTTTGATGTTTGTTGGCGCCTTTAATGTATATTTTTAATAAACATCGGTAAGTTGTTTATGTTATTATATATATATATATATATATATATATATATATATATATATATATATATATATATATATATTAATCGGGTTAAAACGTTCTTCGCCGTCTTCCGATTCCCAGTTTCCATTTTTCTCGATCTTCTTTCAATCCTCTCTTTCGAATATCCTTCTCGATACCTTCTCTCCAATTTAATCTTGGTCTTCCTCTCTTTCTTCTTCCTTTTGGTGCCCAATTTAAGATTTGTTTGGGTATGCGGTCTTCAGGCATTCTTTGGACATGTCCGTACCATCTTAACTGATTCACCCTAATGTTTTCCGTAATCGTGTGTTGCACCTTCATGATCTCCCTGATTCTGTCGTTTCTTGTTTATGCTATTTACAGGGTTAATTTCTAGTGAGGTATTTTATTCATTTTTTTTATGAAAATGGAAAAATCAAGTATCGAATTGTCATTAACCAACATTTTGGAAGACAATAGAAATGAAGCTAGACACTGTGTACAACGACTCAGTTCTGGACCGCTAAAAATTCATCTAAAGAGTTCACCAAACGGTACTTGACGTTCATCGGAGTAAGGTTAAAAAGATAGAATAAGCTATCATCATATTAAAAGAGCACGTTTTCCATGTACTGACTGAAGAATCAAAAATGTGTAAACTTGAGTAAAATGAGTCCGATTCTTAGCGTTGAACCCAAATAAATCACTTCACCCCTAACATGAACAAACAGCGAATTGGAAATACCGTACATGATCCAAAAAATACAAAGACGGTTTCATAGGCCGAAAAAGTGAGGAATTGCAAAAAAACTACTACATTTGAAGAAAAAAAGGAAGTGTGTTTCGATCAGACAAACAAATGTACTCATACTTTGGTGATTCCCATGTCTAAAATTTACAAATTTTACCACAAATTGGTGGACCACCTACCGTATTCACCAGTTCTGCCCCTCAGCGAATTTTTCCTGTTACATAAGTTTGAAGTTTCACTAGTATGAGAGATATTTTCACTAGATAAATATGTTATCCTATAAACATATGCCTATTTTGAAGAGAAAGACAGCAACTTTTATTTGGAAACGTGTGAACAACGCTGAATCAAAGGTATAAAATTGGAATAAAGGAATCTAAGTACAGTTATGCTGCTGCTACCATAGATTATATAGTGGTATATACATCTTGCCGAATTATGGATTTATCGAACAAATGAGTACTGAATAGGGAAAGTTCTTTACAAGCAACTTTATCTCGCTGTTATAGCGAATTTGGAAGATGACGGTGATTAGGCACGTGCTAATAGATTTGGTCTACATTCACTATTAGAAATATTAGGAAAGTGAGAGTTATGATCGGAAAAAATCCAAGATACACCCATCAAGCTGTCGAGGCAACTCTTGGTGTTGGATCCGTAACAGAAAATTTTATTCTTCATTGTCAAAATGAATCTCTCGGGAAACTTTAGACATGTTAAATGTTGATGAGCTTCGTATATTTTCTAAAGTAATAACAGGTGATCGAATATACATACATTTTATGTTATTCCTACTCACCAGTAGAACCGTATGTTAGGTATGTAGTGTTTTTTGTATTACAGAATTATGAAAATCAATTTCACTTGTAGTTTTTTGTGGATAATGTTGCATTGTTATAATACACACACACTGTATAGTAGAACATTGAATTTTTGAGTGAGATCAATCTAAAAGCCACTGAAAATCCACCCTATTCACGTGGTAGATGTTTCACGATGAGAATGGTGGATGGTGGTTGATCTTCCTGAATTTCTCTTGTTTCTTAAAATATAAAGCGTTCCCTATATGGACATCTACTCAATTCGATTCAGATTTTTTGTTTTATCGGAATATATAGGAAGAGAAAGGTTTATTCTTTCGATTTTCGATTTTCCATAGATGAGAAGCGTTGTCGAGAACATAATGAAAATACAAATCCAGCGTAGTTGTCAGGAACATGGTGCGATATAGAGAAATGTCTTCACTCGAATATGAGAGGATTAAAGTTACAACTCATGTGACATTTCACCTCTATTCTGCGGATATTTTTTTGACTGTATTATATGATAAATGAACTGATACAAGTCAGATATAGTTTCTATGTTAAACTCGAATGACGATCTGGCTCAAAGTTTTATACAATGTTATTCGAATCATTTATATATTCAATTTTAGCTAGCTCTTTCTATTAGTGATGAAAAATTATAAAGATGACGCTAAGATACAGCTACTAACAAAGTTTTGATCTATGATAATTACTCAGAAAAATTTCAGAAATTTTCCTGTTAGTTTTCTGTTTGTTTGCTTCTCTGTTGAAACTCCAATTCCAAGAAATAAAAAGATTAACAATTCCATTAATAGAGGACGATTTATAATAAAAATAGTATTTTCAATCAGTTGACTGGATCTTGCAAATTCATTTACATAAGCTTCAGATAAATGTAAAATAGTTGGTTCGATAGTTCAATAATTCGGCTTACAATCTTATAGCTGTTAGATTATTTATATTATGAAACCTTTTTTGCTCTAATAAGACTGGAATCAAGGAAATGAGAAAACTGACTTGCAAAATATTGTTTAAAAGCCACAATATGAATATCACCAACTGTTTTAGAAATTAGAATTTAGCTGTGTTGACTCCACGTTCAAAAGACTACGTTAAAATCAGATTGGTAGGTTCTGATATTGGGCATCCTAAATCAGGTTGCCGAAGGTTGCAAGTTTTACCAGGTTTCAATAGAGTTTGCACGGAAGAGAAGGTTTGATCTATATATGAAATACCTGGACAAGGTACAATGAAGTATCCTTCAAATAGAAACAGACAGACTTTACAAAAAACTGACAAATAAATTGACGAATTTGGAATATGAGAACTGGTGTGAGTTCTAAAGAAATATGTTCAAAGATATTGATTCCAAATTCCGTAAAATGATGAAGAAATTGAAACCACAGCCCAAAATATCATCATCTTGGGGGACTCTCCGCATTGTTGGAAACCTTTCTTTCTAGACTTCTTACCTAGAATAGACATGTTAAATGAGCGTGATAACATTTGAATAATTTGAAATCGTGAATTGATAATAATATGTTATTAGGAAATAAGTGAATCAAAAGCTGCTTTTTGTACCTGCACAGGCATAAATTAATTAATTATGTAGATTAAACATATGATAAAATATAATAATGTATTAGTGTGACATAGAATATGGTCACTGCGTAATTATTGATTACATTTATTTGTTCTCCTCTTATTTTTTCTGTTTCAACTTGAACTAACATAAAATCTGTTCAAAACGGTTTTATGAATCTACGATTTTAAACAGACTGAAAAGATTCGTCATAATCTGCGCGAATATGATTCATAACTTCACGTACCTTCCTAATGGACTTTACCTAAATATATTTTTATATTGTTTCGTTACGATAAAACATATATACCTAATGGATATTGTCCAGCCCTGTATGAGAAAAGTTTCCAAGTGTTCTAATTTTTGTATCTCACTTAATCGACCTGCTAGATTGTAAGCGTTGGCGACATTCACGAGAGAAGCAGAAAAACCTTTTCTATTTCTGCAAGTGTCGAGATTCTCACCCTAATCTAATACATGTCAGCAGGAAAGTGTCCAGCTGTCGAAGTGTATTTCTGCTGCACGGGCAGGCTCTATCCTCCCGATAGTCCTACTAGTTTCTGCCACCTCCTGCTGTCGCCAACTGCTACAGACATTAATTAATATATACTCGCAGGAAATAATTACATTTCTGGCAAAACTGTTTTCCTGTTATATAGCTCTAGCTATGGCCTTTCCCCATGTTTGAGTAATTATTTTACATGCTTGATTGTTTCGCACCAATGTAATTTTAATTTTGTTTATTAATCCTGAAAAGGGTTGTTGGTAAGTTACTGTTTTTGGCAGGAAGTCGGTATGGGCAAAAATGTAAAATTCAATTTATTTGGTCAAGTTGAAATTGGAAATTATATTCGGCTCTCAACATGGAAATTTTTCATTAGTGTTACCACAACAAATTGGAATACTGATTTTAAATTTGAATATTACGTTTTGAAATATATATTCAAAATATAATCGATAAATTTTGAATTAAATTTACAAACACTTTCGTCGTATAACCTCAATTCATCCTCATCTAACAAGTATCGGTAATAGACTTATCCACTTATACTTTATCAATATAGTCACTTTAAACAGTGACATGTGTCTAATATGAAGCACTTTGAAGCCAAAAACCCACTACCGATGTTTTTTATAGACCTCAAACAACAGGGAAATCTATAATATAGAAAATCTCCTACATCAAAAAATCAAATTTGAACCACCAAGTCAAAGGCGAGAAATTTCCCAATGCATCAGATGTCAAGGCTATGGCCATACTAAGTCATATTGTCATCTTAGGCCACGATATGTCAAATGGACTAGTGATCACTTGACCTCTCAATATTCAAGGAAGTCTTCTTCTTCTTCTTCTTCTTCTTCTTCTTCTTATTTTAAGACTGTGTCTTGTGTTTTCAAAGAGGCAGTTGTGACTGCGAGGACCAGCTCTCATGGTGGTCTTCCAGGCGGTCTACTTGTATTGGGTCTCTCTTCCTTTGCGATTTTCGCCAGTCGATCGTTGTTCATTCTATTAACATGATCTCTCCATGCTCTTCTTCTAGTTCTGGCCCATCTCACTATATCCGGAACGTCACAACTCTGCCAGTATGGCCGTTGGGCGGATTGAGTAGCTCAACGACCATGCAGCCGGTCCCAAGCCCGGATAAAAGAGGAGGGTTGTAAGGCAAGGCTAGCTACCTACCTCATGTAAAACAGCCATTTGCTCAGAGAACGAAGAAAGTAGCCTCGGATAGGACTGATAAAACTTATAACGACCCGGCAAAGTTAAGGAAAAATGCAAGGAAGTACAGATCATAAAATGTATATAGAGGATGCAAAACATATAGAGATATATCCTAGAAAATAATTTTCGCGCCTTTGTCCCAAAACGCAAACATCAGCGGTGCAATAGTTGTCATTTTCCAGAGATCTTGTAGTTAAATCAAGGTTGTCAAGGTATACCGCGTGTCATTGACTTAACTTTTTCTCAAGTAAGTGCATAACCACTTTGGTTATATGTCCACTTCCGCCATATTCATCTGATGAACTCTCATACACGCGGAATTTCAGCACCAATCCATCATGCTCTGTAAGCATCTAAACCTTATCCCATACTTGTGGCGTTTATTTTGTATGTATTGTTTGAAATAAACGCCCTCGTCATAGCACCGTAGATTAGTCTAACGATAATTCTTTTCCCGGATAATAGAGACTGTTTATGTTTGCATTGAAAAATTCGACCACAGATCTAGTTTAGTTTAGTAGATGGAAAGTGTATATAGAAGAGCGGGTTTTCCAGTAGTCATTCACTCGTGTAAGTTGGATAGTACCTGTATGGAATGAAAATTTACAATTCTAGAACCGTAAGGTGCTTCCAATTTGTGATACGTGACTTTGCAGATGTTTAACTACTAAGAAAAACTTGAATAGCATAATCATTTGTCTGGTTTACAATCTGCGATGAGAAAGTGCCGTCAATTAGAGGGCTGAAAAAATCTATAAGTCTGCCTCTGCCCGGAATCGGTACTAAAAGCTTTTGATTTTTCTTGAACGTGAATTGATTTAATGTACCTGTTTCTTCCACTGGAAACTTGCTTATGCTTATGATTTCCTATCGACTGGTCATCATCATGTCCATCTGCATCTGAATATCTTTCTGCGTCTGATTCGCAGAGATAATCTTCATCTTCGGACTCCGACACCACTGTTATCTTCCAAACACTGCAATAGTTCTTTATTTATGAGGTTTTACGAACAATCACCTTTTTTTTCTGCAGTCCAGAAGGTCCGGTCACTTGAGTTATCTGAGTTTAGTCAGAGAGTTTACCACTAGAATATTGAAAATATTTTTCTGCTTCTTAGGAATACTCCAATCCACAACTTTCTTCATTCCAGTTATTAAAAAACCTGTCAAGTGTATGTTCTTCAAGTCTCTTCAAGAAATTAGTATTTTCGCTACTAGCAGAATGCAAAAAACTGATTCAAATCACGTTTTCGGCATTTTCAGTGAAATTGAAGATGCAATTGCTCCGATTATCCGCCTGAAGCTCACTATACGTAGTGTTATTCTAATTTTAAATCTTCTAAATATCTGGGCTGTTTCTTATACACAATCGATTTCAGATGCCCCCACGAGAAAGAAGTTAAAGTCGAAAGTGAGGTAATATGTATATCACCCTCTTAATAATTTAATGAGATACTGCTGCAAAATCATGTTACCCCTCTTAATCTCTTAATACCAGCCCAAATATTTATTTTTAGATATTTTATAATGATATCCCTGAATCCCTGACAACTCGCGACATTGCACCGTTTCAAAACCGATAGATTAACATGCGCAAGAGGGAAAACGTGCACTAATTAGTAAAAAAATATGATTCCGCAAATAATCTTGAGATATTTGCATTTTATAATTAAGTTTTATAGCGAATTTTCTAATAAAATGTGATGTATTTGCTATTTTTGAAATGTTAGTTAAATTTCCTTTTATTTTTGATATAAAATTGCACCGTCTATATCAAATTTCGTCCACGTAAATATTTCCTAAGGTTAAGTAATAACTAGAAATCACAAATGGCCAAATCAGGCGATCAGGTCGAATGTTCAATGACTGTTACATTATTTTCACGTGATATTGACTCAAAAACTGTAGGTGAACATTGTTTATTGTAAGATTTTGCTGTACGTTGAACTTTAAGCTTAATTGCGTTCACTTATCTTATGTTGCGTAAGAAAACTTTGCAAATACCTTTCTTAACGGTCATTTGCCTTTTTGCCATTGTTTGTGTTAGGGAATCTCCGTGAATTCACTTACGGTTCTTCTAGCGAATAGGAATACTACAAATTTGCGTTGCAACTGTTTACTTTGACTGACCTTTAAATCATAGATCTTCACGCGCACATGTTCTTTTGATAAATTTATATTTCGATGGCATCTAAAAGCATATAGCGTGGCACTCATGGTTCATTATTATTTTCTGATTGCCCTTAATTGTCCCTAAATTTTTTTTAATGGTTCAATATAATATCAATTGTGGAATAGTTGTACTTGAGTATGATTCTCATTTTACCTCTATCGTTACAAATTGTTAAGGTCACTCATGATTCAAAGTCTTGTTTCGATAAGTATTTTGTATACAGTCATATTGGATGATTTGGCTAAAAAAATAAGTCTTCCCATAAATAATATAGATTATAATATAATATAAATTATCTTACTCACTTGTTTTGGATCGTGGTTCTCTTGGGCCGTCGACAGTAACTTTTATAGCTTTGTTATAGGTCGCAACTTGAGGTGGACTTGAAGATATCATTATGGTTAACGTGAAGCTTTTACCTGCAAAATAAAATGATTTTACAACTATGGGAGAGTTGTCCACACAAACAAAGTTAAATATGCTACAACGATTACAAAATAAAGTCTGAAAGAAGATTTCCGATGGCCCCTGGTAAAATATATCTTTATAGGAACCTGGAGATTAAAATTATTGAACCAGAAATTATCAATTTAGTCTATTTACACCAGATTGTAATATAACAAAGATCAAACAAAGCTTCATAGTAACTTCATATTTGTTTAAATTGAATCAAATCGTTTTTATTCAGTGTGGACTGAAACACGAGCCCTTAATTTGCTCTTCTATTTAACCTTGTCTTTAGCAGCACCAGTAGAATAATTATGTTAATTTCATTTCAAAGTTTGGAAAAATAAATTGCAGATATTGTTGGTAGAGATGTTGTAGTTCGTTGTGATGAAGTATTCAGTTTTTAACGTTCAAATAGATCCTGGAGATGGTAAATGATCTCCTGTAATTAATCACACGAATATAATAAACTTACTAGATGAAAAATTTCAGATAATATTTTTTTTGAATACATCCTTCAAGATTAGTAAATAACTTGCCGCTTAATAATTTTTGAGTAAGAATAGACGCCTGTTGTTGTTCTGATTTGGTAAAAGCAATAAATTATTGACCAAAAAAAATTAATGAAGAATTTTTCATGCCCTATTCACACTAGTACGTAGAAATTAAATGAGAAGGAATTAATGACAGAGATATCGACTTTAGATTGATCAACTGGAGTTTCTGGAACCGTTGGCGATATTAATACTGAATAAACTGTTTACACTACCACTATACCAACACTCACAATTACACTCTCTGTCGTGCGATCTGTTAACCAAGTTATCGTCTTCAGAGACTGGAGGTAAACTAGAATCTAATGACTTAACTTACCTGTTTTATACAAAATTTTCTCATCAATAAACCTTTTCACAAGAAAATCAATCCCAGAGGGAAAACCTCCTTCACTTTCACACACTTTTGAACTATAGAGTGGGCTGTAATGAATTGGCCCTTTGTCCCTATTTAGCTACTCTCACATCTAGCAATTCCAAAGCTTTCAAATGGATCTATCAATTTATTATTGGATATAATTTCACATTATTAATATTTATGTCATGTACGTCCATATTTTAAATGATCTATGTGCTCTTTAAACCGCTTTACAGTTTAGTGGTCAAGGAATAAATGTAAAAATTCCCGCTAGGAGGTTTTCTACCTGGGAGAAGGTTTATTGTTGGGAAAATTTAGTATAAAACAGGTAAGTCAAGTCATTAGATCTTATTTTAGTCTCAGTCTCAGAAGACGATAACTTCGTTATCGAAACTCGAGTCAGACAGTGTAATTGTGAGTGTTGGTGGTGTATTTAGTGTATTTAGATTAATTTTTTCTACAACCTGGAATGGATGTAATGGACCGTGTTGAATTATTCGGATAATTGAATATTTGAATATGCAGTGTGGCTTTTAGAGTCTACAAGTATAGGAAATCAGAGTAAATTGTCAAGAGCTTAACCAAAATTTTTTTCATAACAAACTATCTTATTTGTTTGGTGAAGTATAGAAAACAGTTATGAAAAGTACACAGTTTAATTCAAATTTTGAAGAAAAAATTGCTTGGAATCTATCTTATCCGGTCAACATCGACCGGTATTACGGATCTTAACTTTTGATAGATCTTATGAGGATGGTTAGCTTCTGAACTGTGCAAGTTACTCCCAGATAAAGCTTGTAATCATGTTTCAATAAATGATACGGGTATATGAAATTAACGATAACACGAAATGATTAAGTATCCTCAAATTTTATTCAAAAAGGCTCCAACATAGTTTTGTTTACCAAGATTAACAGTCAAGTGATTATTTTTCAATAGTTTTTCAACAGAATTCTACCAGCTGAATTCTGTTTCAAAAAATTGCTGACACTCATACGGAATTTGAATGTGAACTACAAACCTTGTTGTTAAGATTGTCTATCTCGCAAAAAAATAAATCTTTAGATGGTAATACAACCCTTAATTCACGAAAACATATAACCAAAAACTGTGTTCAGTGATACGACACCGGTTCTGACTTCTTTCTTTTTACTATTTCCGAATCAAACATAATAATTACCATCAATTTAATTAAACCCAGCTCTGGTTAATGTCATATTCAACAATGTGAATTGTAGTTAGATGTTTTAGGAAAATCTATCGGGTAGAGTTTGGTGAGTTTTAGGCAAATCAAAGGGTCACATTGTGAGCCACGTATGGTCGGCATAGGGTTAGCCACTGAAGCCGTCGTCATTGGAACAGTTAGCACTTGGATGTGGAATGCCACCGCTACCCGAAAACGACCGCTGATGCCGGAGCTCGTGGCTAAACGCATTAACTTCGCAGAGCGGCAATCCAGGGTCGTATAAACACATTGGTAAAATGGAAATGAAAACACATACATTGAATAATAAAAAAACGGAACCAAAACAAAAAAGAGAGTTCATAGAAATGCAAGCAAGAAAACTGACAATGATTTTACAGAGTTTCTCAAAAGCTAGTTTGACACTAATTCATCGTCAACAATCGATTGAAATAATAAACTTATATAAGAAAATACTTGAAATGAAACTATAAATCGGCTATCAATTTTCGAATCAGGATGAGTTGATCAGTATGTAATCAGTATTGTAATGTCAGCTAGTGGAGCATGGGTATCAGCTGAATACATTTATGAAATTTCAAATGAAGTGCATTTTGCAGCATGCATTTTGAGCGTAGAATGGATAAAAGTATGTTTTGCTCTGCTCATCATCATGATATAATAGGAATTATGTTGTTCTGTTTTGTTTCTAGTATCCAAATTAAACATAGAAAAAAACTGTACATAAACCTCCACTCCACCCGACTTTTGTCCGAGGGATAAAGAAGAACCGAAACGTTTGAATATTTCAGAAGTTTGAAACGTAGTTTAGGTTGACTTTGTCAAAAAAAAACTTCAATTATACATTATACGTATCAATGGAAAGTAAATGAGGTGGAAAAGACGAATTTGAATTTATGTCACAGAGCTACTCATAAGTTGAGACAATTTTGTAAACAAAAACAAGAATAAAATCACTGTTCGCGAAGTGCTACTGAAAAATTTGTTTTCGATGGATTGTCGAAGGAAACATTCCAAAACATATAATTCCAGCACCCCAAAGCGATAGAGTTGGTGACACTCTGTACAAGGCACCAAATAGATGGCATGTTCACTACATTAGGGCCACACAGACAATAATGCGGTATACCGGGGGTGTTATGTCTATCAGCTGCTTTAGAAACGCAAAAGTTTGACGCCCTCATTTACGATAAAATATATTCAGTGAGACAGGGGCACTTATTGTCATCGTTGATATTTAAGAGTCTTGCAAAATATATAAAAATAAATTTCAGTAGTATAAAGAACGTATACATTTTGTTTTGAATTTATTCATAAAAATAGCCGTTTAATTTTGGAGAAGGTTCAGTGACATTGAAGGAAATTATTATATAGTGCATATTTTTAGTAACTTATAAAAAGTTCCATTTCCAAAATTTTCATCCCTTTCCAAAATAAGCGTTATATAAGTGATTAGGTCCTCGTCTAATGATAATCTCTCTCACAAGCGGAAATTTGAGACTCTGAAATAGGAAAAAGTCACAAGGGGGAGAGATCTGGTGAATACGGCGGGTGGTCTATGGATTCGAAATGCAAATCATGAATTTTAGCCTTGGCGATTACCGAAATATGAGATAATGCATTGTCTTGATTCTTTTTATTCAAATGAGTTTTTGCAATTTCTTCCTTCACCTTATCCAGCAATTACGCATCTCCTCTTATTGTTACAACTTCCTAATGATTGTAGCTTGGAGTTTTGGAGTAGCCTTGCCCTTAGCTATCCAATGTCTTGATTATTTTTCCATTTCAGAAGTGTATAGTAGATAGATTTTAATCTATAGCTATGACTGAGACACGACACATTTTGCTTAAAGCTGGTGAGGCCCTAGGAATTTTCATTCGAATGCGTCTTGGCCCAAAGTAAGGAAAAGCAACTTTCAACGCGTGAATATCATACGCATGCAAAATTTTTCAGTCAGTATTATTTTAAAATACTGATAGTCTGTTTTATATCTCGAAGTTCTATCCGACTGTCGCTTATAACATTTTGAAAATGTTTCGATAATATTGCTTGTTGTTGCAATCTTTGGCTGGAACCTTATTCAAATTAGAAGGTTCCATTTTCAAATTTTCGGACATGGTAGCCATAACTAATTTTCAAATAACAGTATGATAAAACTTGTTGAATATATCGACGTTTTTCAAATAAATACACGTTATTCGCCCTTTATATACAAATTTCATTCACAGTGTTCAATCTCTTGGTGTTTTCTTTAAACTGCACATACCCGTACACTTCTATTGCAAATTCCTCATTCTGAGAATAGATTAGTAGATGATTATTTAGAAGCATCAGCATTTCGATCTGAAAACGTCTCCTACGTTGTTAATTACACGTCGCTGATCTTCTTGAGTGCTGGCTGGAAAATCTTAATCTCACAGTCCCAACCCTTCCTTTTTGAATGATTAATGTGGGATTTACACAAAATTTACCATTAAAGGAATTAGAGTATATCAATACCGTTAGGATGGGAGGTTGGATTAAGACTGGGGTTATTATAACTCCATATATATTTCGTAGTAAGAGATTTGGATCAAATTGGTAGAGTGGCAGGAAGTGTTCCACATATTTCGATATTTTGAATGATCTTGAAATTTCCATAATATGAAAATCATCTAATACCGTCGATATATAATATAAAAAAGTGAAGAGAATAATGAAATTGAACAATAATTTTCTGGTGTAACTAGTTTAAATGTTTAAATCTCGTAAGGAAAATGTGTATAATTTAACACGTTAATAAACCATAAAGATAAGCTAAAGAATAATCGAGGAAAGTAATTGAAGAAGGAAAATCCATCAAGAAGACTTGAGAATCTGGAAGAAGAAATATGAGTCCTCAATTAAAATGTTAATAGAGGTCAGTGTTATAATAGTATTTTTGTAATATTGATATAACAGAATTTTAATACTGGCATTCTTCCCAAAAATAATTTTTTACCAACATCTCCTCTGTCTAGGACAAAATATATTTTGGCTTCATATTCCTCGTATATATAATTACTTCTCTAAAATATAATTTGTTATATAAATCAACACCAATATTGAAAAGAAACTTCATGATCTGAAAACCAAGACTCTCCGAAATTGGAGGTAATAAAATACTCATTATTGGCTTCACGGGTAGTAAGATTAAATTTTTATCATCAAAATTTTCCCAGTTCCGGAGCCTACCGAGGATATTTCTATGAACTTGTGAGAACATTCCAAGATTCTGCTTTAAAGCGTTAACATAGAAGTTTATTCTACCAATCATTCCGTTCCTTACGTTTACCGGTCTTGCATTTACCAAACTTTCAAGTTCTCCCCAAAAAATTGATACATTGTTTTGATTCAGGGGAACGTGGTGTGTATGCAAATGAACCTCCCCGACCTATCCGCCAATTAGGGAAATGTTATTAAGATGACTTTTCACATCATGTAAGAAGAGGGGCTCCACTATGTATGAACCACATGTAAATGTTTCGAGGAATAGAATATAACATGGGTGGGATTTGGAGAAATTCCAAGTATCGCTGACCATTCAGTTTATTATTAAAAAAATATTACTACTAAATTATTATCCACTATTACTGTCCATACATTAAAATAAAATTGATATTCATTCTTTGTTTGAACTGTATCTTGATGATTTTCATCTACCCATAAATATAAATTATGGTGATTAACCAAACCGTCTCGTGTGAAACCAGCTTCATCAGTCAACAGTACTTTTCCAACAAATATATTATCAACTCGTTTTTTATCCAGAAACCAATGAGTGTAGGCCAATTTTGCTGGCTAATCCTCTACTTACATCACATTCATTTTCTGGATGTGAAAAAGGGGTAAAGAAGTTGTTTCTGAAGAATCCTATCAATAGTTGATATGTTAAATTGTAGTGACATTTTGCGTACCCTAGTAGTGGGATCAGCATTAACTGCATCTAATGCATTTTACTCCCGAATCCCATCATAGTGCAGGACGAAGGTTGATAATTTGTATGAATGTTCTAGAAGATTTCAGTAATTTGAAAATTTTTGTTAGAGCTAGAGTGTTTCAAGAATTGAGACGGTATGAGCTAGGTTAAAAAGTACGA